>NW_028255889.1:2552500-2644000 GCF_971803275.1 Cyanistes caeruleus | reverse complement strand
ATTCAAAGGAATTCCACAAACATCCAAACAAACTCCCTAAATCTTCTCAAAACACTACCAAATTCCAGAAACGTCCCACAAAATCTCCTCCAATTTGCACACAATCTAAGAAAAATACCTCAATTGCATCATATCTTTTCAGTCCTTAAAACTGCAGAAACATCCCACAAAATTCCACAAAAATCCCACAGAATTCCAGAAGCATCACACATAATTCCACAAACATACCAACAAACTCCCTAAATCTTCTCAAAACCCTACCACATTCCAGAAAAATCCCACAAAAACTTTTCCAATTTCCACTCATCCTAGAAAAATCCCTCAAAATACTTCAAGTCTCTTTAAAATCTTACCAAATTCCAGAACATTCCACAACATTCCAAAAAAATTGCACAACCTTCCAGAAACCTCCTACAAAATTCTTTACAATTTCACAAAACCCTACCAAATTCCAGAAACTTCCCACTAAACCTCCACCAATTTGCACACAATCTAAGAAAAATCTTTCAAAATTCTTCAAGTCTAGTCAAAATCCCACAAAATTCCAGAAACATCCCACCAAATTCCAGAAAAATCACACAAAATTCCACATACATCCCATCAAACTCCATAAATCTTCTCAAAACGCTACCAAATTCCAGAAACACCCCACAAAATCTTTACAAATTTCCACACATCCTAGAAAATTCCCTCAAAATTCTTCAAGTCTTCTCAAAATCTCACTAAATTCCAGAACATTCCACAACATTTCAAAAAAATCGCACAACATTCCAGAAACCTCCCACAAAATTCTTTACATTTTTGCAAAACTCCACCAAATTCCAGAAACATCCCACAAAATCTCCACAAATTTCCACACAATCTAAGAAAAATACCTCAAAATTCTTCATGTCCCCTCAAAGTCTTTCGAAATTCCACAAACTTCCCACACAATTCCCTAAATCTTCTCAAAACCCTTCCAAATTTTAGAAACATCCCACAAAAACTCTTCCTATTTCCAAAAATTCCACAAACATCCCCCAAAATTCCAGAAAAATCTTCTCAAAACCCTACCAAATTCCAGAAATATCCCACAAAATCTTGACAAATTTCCACACAATCTAAAAAAAAACCTCAAAATTCTTCATGTCTCCTCAAAATCTCACCAAATTCCAGAAACATCCCACAAAATCTCCAAAAATTTCCACACAATTTAAGAAAAATACTTCAAAATGCTTCATGTCTCCTCAAAGTCAAAAACTTTAAAAATTTCCACACATCATCGAAAAATCCCGCAAAATTCTTCAAGTCTCTTTAAAATCTTACCAAATTCCAGAACATTCTACAACATTCCAAAAAAATCGCACAACCTTCCAGAAACCTCATACAAAATTGTTTACATTTTCACGAAACCCTACCAAATTG
Source organism: Cyanistes caeruleus (assembly GCF_971803275.1). NCBI lineage: Eukaryota > Metazoa > Chordata > Aves > Passeriformes > Paridae > Cyanistes > Cyanistes caeruleus. The sequence continues at coordinate 2,642,596 of NW_028255889.1, read as the reverse complement.
CAGAAACTTCCCACTAAACCTCCACCAATTTGCAAGCAATCTAAGAAAAATCTTTCAAAATTCTTCAAGTCTAGTCAAAATCCCACAAAATTCCAGAAACATCCCACCAAATTCCAGAAAAATCACACAAAATTCCACATACATCCCATCAAACTCCCTAAATCTTCTCAAAACCCTACCAAATTCCAGAAACTTTGCACAAAACCTCCTCCATTTTGCACACAAGCTAAGAAAAATACCTCAAAATGCTTCACGTCTCTTCAGTCTACCAAATTCCAGAAACATCCCACAAAATCTCCTCCAATTTGCAAGCGATCTAAAAAAAATCTTTCAAAATTCTTCAAGTCTGTCAAAATCCCACAAAATTCCACAAACATCCCAAAAAATTCCACAAACATCCCAACAAACTCCCTAAGTCTTCTCAAAACGCTACCAAATTCCAGAAATATCCCACAAAATCTTTACAAATTACCACACAATCTAAGAAAAATACCTCAAAATTCTTCAAGTCTTCTCAAAATCTCACCAAATTCCAGAACATTCCACAACATTTCAAAAACATCGCACAACATTCCAGAAACCTCCCACAAAATTCTTTACTTTTTCACAAAACTCCACCAAATTCCAGAAACATCCCACAAAATCTCCACAAATTTCCACACAATCTAAGAAAAATACCTCAAAATTCCTCATGTCTCCTCAAAGTCCTTCAAAATTCCAGAAACATCCCACAAAATTCCACAAACATCCCAACAAACTCCCTAAGTCTTCTCAAAACCGTAACAAATTCCAGAAACATCCCACAAAAATTTCCACAAATTTCCACACATCCTAGAAAAATCCCTCAAAATTCTTCAAGTCTCCTCAAAATCTCACAAAATTCCAGAACATTCCACAACATTTCAAACACATCGCACAACATCCCAGGAACCTCCCACAAAATTCTTTACATTTTCGCAAAACTCCACCAAATTCCAGAATCATCCCACAAAAACTCTTCCAATTTCCACAAAATTCCACAAACATCCCACAAAATTCCAGAAAAATATTCTCAAAACCCTACCGAATTCCAGAAACATCCCACAAAATCTCCTCCAATTTGCAAGCGATCTAAAAAAAATCTTTCAAAATTCTTTAACTCTAGTCAAAATCCCACAAAATTCCACAAACATCTCAAAAAATTCCACAAACATCCCAACAAACTCCCTAAATCTTCTCAAAACCCTACCAAATTCCAGAAACATCCCACAAACACTTTTCCAATTACCACAAAATTCCAAAAATATTCCACCAAATTCCAGAAAAATCCCACAAAATTCCACAAACATCCCAACAAACTCCCAAAGTCTTCTCAAAACCCTACTAAATTCCAGAAATATCCCACAAAATCTTTACAAATTACCACACAATCTAAGAAAAATACCTCAAAATTCTTCATGTCTTCTCAAAACACTACCAAATTCCAGAAACATCCCACAAAATCCTTTACATTTTTGCAAAACTTTCTCACATTCCAGAAACACCCCACAAAATCTTTACAAATTTCCACACATCCTAGAAAAATACCTCAAAATTCTTCAAGTCTTCTCAAAATCTCTCCAAATTCCAGAACATTCCACAACATTTCAAAGAAATCGCACAATATTCCAGAAACCTCCCACAAAATTCTTTACATTTTCACAAAACTCCACCAAATTCCAGAAACATCCCACAAAATCTTTACAAATTACCACACAATCTAAGAAAAATACCTCAAAATGCTTCATGTCTCTACAATGTCTAACAAATTCCAGAAACATCCCACAAAATCTCCACAAATTTCCACACAATCTAAGAAAAATACCTCCAAATTCTTCATGTCTCCTCAAAGTCCTTCAAAATTCCAGAAACATCCCACAAAATTCCACAAACATCCCAACAAACTCCCTAAATCTTCTCAAAACCCTAACAAATTCCAGAAACATCCCACAAATTTCCACACCATCTAAGAAAAATACCTCAAAATGCTTCATGTCTCTACAATGTCTACCAAATTCCAGAAACATCCCACAAAATCTCCTCCAATTTGCACACGATCTAAGAAAACTCTTTCAAAATTCTTCAAGTCTGGTCAAAATCGCACAAAATTCCAGAAACATCCCAAAAAATTCCACAAGCATCCCAACAAACTCCCTAAGTCTTCTCAAAACCCTACCAAATTCATGAAATATCCCACAAAATCTTTACCACTCAATCTAAGAAAAATACCTCAAAATTCTTCATGTCTCCTCAAAGTCTTTCGAAATTCCAGGAACATCCCACACAATTCCATGAACGTCCCAACGAACTCCTTAAACCTTCCCAAAACCCCACCAAATTCCAGAAACACCCCACAAAAACTTTACAAATTTCCACACATCCTAGAAAAATCCCTCAAAATTCTTCAAGTCTCCTCAAAATCTCACCAAATTCCAGAACATTCCACAACATTTCAAAAAAATCGCACATTCCAGAAACCTCCCACAAAATTCTTTACATTTTCACAAAACTCCACCAAATTCCAGAATCATCCCACAAAAACTCTTCCAATTTCCACAAAATTCCACAAACATCCCACAAAATTCCAGAAAAATATTCTCAAAACCCTACCAAATTCCAGAAACATCCCACAAATTCTACAAAAATCTCCACAAAATTCCACAAACATTCCACCAAATTCAAGAAAAATTTTCTCAAAACCCCACCAAATTCCAGAAATATCCCACAAAATCTTCACAAATTTCCACACATACTAAGAAAAACCCTCAAAATTCTTCATGTTTCCTCAGTCTTTCAAATTCTAGAAATATCCCACAAAATCTCCACAAATTATCACACAATCTAAGAAAAATACTTCAAAATGCTTCATATATCCTCAATGTCCTTCAAAATTCCAGAAACATCCCACAAAATTCCACAAACATTCCAACAAACTCCTTAAGTCTTCTCAAAACCCTAACAAATTCCAGAAACATCCCTCAAAATCTCCACAAATTTCCACACAATCTAAGAAAAATACTTTAAAATGCTTCATGTCTCTTCAAAGTCTACCAAATTCCAGAAACATCTTACAAAATATCCCCCAATTTGCATAGAATCGAAGAAAAATCTTTCAAAATTCTTCAAGTCTAGTCAAAATCCCACGAAATTCCAGAAACATCCCAGCAAACTCCCTAAATCTTCTCAAAACCCTACCAAATTCCACAAACATCCCACAAAAACTTTTCCAATTTCCACAAAATTCCACAAACACTCCACCAAATTCCAGAAAAATCCCACAAAATTCCACAAACATTCCAACAAACTCCCTAAGTCTTCTCAAAACCCTACCAAATTCCAGAAATATCCCACAAAATCTTTACAAATTACCACACAATCTAAGAAAAATACCTCAAAATTCTTCATGTCTCTTCGAAGTCTTTTAAAATTCTAGAAAAATCCCACAAAATTCAATGAACATCCCAACAAACTCCTTAAATCTTCTCAAAACCCCACCAAATTCCAGAAACTTCCCACAAAAACTTTACAAATTTCCACACATCCTAGAAAAATCCCTCAAAATTCTTCAAGTCTTCTCAAAATCTCACCAAATTCCAGAACATTCCACAACATTTCAAAAAAATCGCACAACATTCCAGAAACATCCCACAAAATTCTTTACATTTTTACAAAACTCCACCAAATTCCAGAAACATCCCACAAAATCTCCACAAATTTCCACACAATCTAAGAAAAATACCTCAAAATTCTTTATATCTAGTCAAAATTCCTCAAAATTCCAGAAACATCCCAGAATATTCCAGAAAAATCCCACAAAATTCCACAAACATCCCAACAAAATTTCTAAATCTTTTCAGAACCATACCATATTCCAGAAACTTCCCACAAAATCTTCACAGATTTCCACAAAATCGAAGAAACATCCCTCAGAATTTTTCAAGTCTCCTCAATATCCCACAAAATTCCACAAAAATCCCACAAAATTCCACAATTATTACACAAAATTCCACAAATATCTCAGAAAATTCCAGTAAAATCTGATTAAATTGTTAGCATTCAGGAACACACATAATCACAGATGATTATATGCGGGTGCTTTATTAAGTGATCTGGGTGTCAGGGGTACACATACCCAAATCTCTCCCATCTTGGTTTTGAGTTGAACATATTTTCATAGTCTAGCATTATATAACTCACATATTAATTATTAAACTTACATTGTTCTATTGTATGCATTGTTTTTACCCAAGCATGGATTGCTCCTGATCCGCTCCAGCCCCCTAACATTGTTCCTCACGTTCTTTAAACAATAATTACAGCTAATCACATCTAACAATTGTATCATGATCATCTACTGATTACACAGGTGTAATTTTGACTTGATTTTTACCAAGTACAAGGCCTAACATTTCCCAGCGCCAACTTTTCCAAGGCCTTTCCAAACCTAACTAACTTTATAAGTCCCCAAATTTTCTAACATTTTGAGACCTTTTACTATCACTTACAGGACTTGTGTGCTCCAGACCCCTCACCAGCCTTGTTGCCCTTCTCTGGACACGCTCCAGCCCATCCATGACCTTCCTAAATAAATTGGGGGCCCAGAACTGGACACAGCACTCGAGTTGCTGCCCAACCAGTGCAGAGTAGAGGGGAGGAATCCCTGCCCTGCTCCTGCTGGCCACACTGTTCCTGATCCAGGCCAGGAGCCATTGGCCTTCTTGGCCACCTGGGCACACTGCTGGCTCATGCCCAGCCTGCTGTCCATCAGTGCCCCAGGTCCCTTTCTGCCTGGCTGCTGTCCAGACACTCTGTCCCCAGCCTGTAGCACTGCAGGGGTCATTGGGGCCAAAGTGCACGACCCGACACTTGGACTTGTTAAACCTCACCTTGTTGGGTTTGGGCCCTGGATCCAGCCTGTCCAGCTGCCTGTGCAGAGCCCTCCTACCCTGCAGCACATCAACACTCCCAGCCAACCTGCTGTCACCATGGTTCCATGGGGCCCTAGAGTGTCACAATGGTCTCCAGGATTCCATGAAGCCTCCCAGCAGTCCAGTTTTGGATCATACTGGGAGTGACTGGACTCATACTGGGAGTATCTGAGAATGACTGGGAACATACCATGCACATCATCCCCCATACTGGGGGTGACTGGGAGCAACTGGGAGCGTGCTGGGAACCAACGGCATCATACTGGGACTGACTGGGTTGATCTAGTCAGAGGCAAATGGGACCATCCTAGGAGTGCTGCCATGTGACAAGGATCATACTGGAGCTTACTGGGCTCATACTGGTGTTGAAAGGGAACAGCTGGGATCTCTGAACACCAAAGGTTTTTTTCCTGCCCACTGAAGAAGGAGCTTCCCAGTATCCATGTGTGAGGGGACCTTCACCTGAACCAGATGCTGTTAGGAGAAAAAGCTGCCTCTGCTGGCAAATCCCACACAACAAGTCAATGCCAAGAGAGAGCATTTTACTTTCACAACTTCCCTCCTGGAGTCATAGTCCTTTTGGATCACACAGCAAGCAAGAGAACAGCACAAAATATAAGGCTGTGTCCAGTTTTTGGCTGGGTGAGCAAACAGAGGGAGTTCCAGGATCTGCTGCCACAGACTCTCGGGGAACAGAACCCCCCGAGGCTCCATTCCAAATGCTGTGCACACCCTGCTGGCTACAAACAACCCCTTTTTTAAGAAGTTGTTGGCAGGAGCTCTCCCAAATAAATGGCATCTTAATGGCAATTTTCATTCAAAATCACCTTCGTTCCAGTGAAAGAACAAAAGGCCCAGAGCAATCCCAAAGGCACACATGGTGCACCTGGGGAAATCCTCGACTTAGGGGCCCAGTGGGTTATAAAATACCCATAAGAAGCCACAGAGTGCAGTGTGCAAACTGCAACAACCACTTGCTGGATCATTTTGGCTGTGCTGCACATGTCTGCAGACTCTCTGTCCCCCTGCAAGGACAGAAGGACACCCATCAGGGGCTGGGCTGGCTGCTGAGAATGCCTCAGGCAGGACGATCCTCAGGCAATGAGCAGGTGCCCAGAGCCGCTCTGACACTGAGGCCTCTGTGCCCCACAGCAACGGGAACACCACAAGGACACGGCAACGTTCCTGTGACATCACAGCAGCAGCTCCCCCAAAAATTGCCTGCAAGGTTCTCCTGGGTCACCAAGGAGCACAAAGGATCCTCAGAGGGCACAACCTATTGCTCAAAGGATCCAAGAGGAACTCAGAAAATGCAGCAAATGAGGACACCCCACAGCCCAGCCTGAACACTGAGAACGAACAAAGATGTGACCAAACCAAAGGAAATACAACTTTTGGTCACTGATGCTTCTGACTATAACCAGCAAGGCTTGTTCCATCTGGGATCTTTGTTCTAGAAACAAGCAACATTCTCTGCTGTAACTGTACATAAAGCTGGAACTTGGGGAAAAGAAGTTTTGTGTGACTTCTTGGACATCTTGTGGAGAGGGTGTCCAAGGCAATGGACTCACAAGCGGTGTCCCTGCCCTCCCGACTAACAACTGCCATCTCTCCTTCAGCCCCATGCGTGTCTCCAACAACCTCCTGACAAGGGCCTCCATCCACACATTCCATCACCAGCCACAGATCCTCATCCACGAGGTCACCCAGCATCCCTGAGGCCACAGCAGGGAGTGCTCCTGACATCTGGTACAGCACTGTGGCTTTCCTGGGATCCTTCTGGTGCCTGTGGCTGAGAGGAGTAGGGTGGATGGAACCAGGACAGGTCACAGATCAGCAGCCCCACTGCAAGCAGTGCTTTCTCCTGCTGTGTGGGGACCGTGGGGTGACTGATATTGGGACTTCTCTGGCTTTGGCTCCTGCAGACCACACAGTGGCTCAGACACTGGCCTGAGGGAAGGGGTCTCATGGAAACCCGGCACAGGCATTTCTCTTTGGAGAGGGGGTTCTGCAGGGAGAAGGGAGAACAAGAGACGTTCCTGTCTCCTGAGATTCCCCCTCCTCTTTCAGCAGCCATACCACAATCCATCAATACCAGAGTTCATAGGATCACTTCCTTGCCAGGGAGCACAAGGCACTCAAAACTGAGCCCTGCCAGAGCCCAGCCCTGCCTGCCCATTTGGAGGGTGTGGGGGAATGGAATTTCAGCAGGAGCTGACCCACAATGATACTTTGCCGCTTGTGGGTTTCTCACAGCCTTAGAAGGAGTTTGAGATCTCTGTCCCCAACACCCGCTCACCCTTCAAGTGCACACACGCGCCTGGGGGCAATTCAGGGTCCCTGGAGTGGTGGCTGCTAATCTTGGAAACAGGAGCTGTTGTCTTTTCCAATGGCCTTAACTCCCTTCTAGCTATTAGAAAGTGGCTGAGTAAAGGAAATGACCCTGGAGGAAGGGGACCAGAACCTTGGAAAAAGATGAAACATCTTTTGTCTGAATTACAAATTAAATCCCTTTCATTTATTTCTTTAGTACTACTCTATTACTACAAACAAAAATATGTTTCTGAGCTGATTGTTGGGATTCGGGGCTTTATTTCTTGTTCTTGTTGTTGTTATTATTATTTATTAGTATTACTTTTCATTGTCAAGACTTTTAAATCTTAGACATAAATAACAATGGCTGGATGTCACACACAGGGAAAAATCCCTTGTTTTTCCCACCAGAATTAAACTGGACACTCAACTCCAAGTTGCCAGTGGATTCTAAAGACGGAAAATCCTGTTAATGCCGGGTTTGGTGTGGTTTGGAGCTGGGGAAAGGTCTGATCCCCTCCCAGAGGCGCCCCAAGCCCGCTCTGCTGCCACTTCTGCACTCGCGGCCCCTAACGGCGGCCCTGCCCTGGGGACATGGTGGGACCCCCTCCTGCCAGGGCTGAGGCTCCTCATGGCCCCTCACAGCCCCTCATGGCCCCATAGAACTTCTCATGGGCCCATAAAACCTCTCATGGCCTCTCATGGTCCCTCATGGCCTCTCAAAGCCCTTCATGGCCCCTTATTTTTCCTCACGGCCCCTCTCAGCTCCAGGCGCGGGGCTCCTCCCAAAGGAGAAGGGGTCGGGCCCTGCTCTTTCTCCTTTTATTTCGGTCCCTTCATAGCGACGAGTAAACAAAGGCTGAATGGAGCCTTTCCCCAGCGTTTCCCTCGGGGTTCATTGCGGGCTGAAGCTCTGTGCTGGCGCTGGCCCGAGCAGCAACATCCCTGCAGCCCCCAAGGCCTTTGCTGTCCCCCCGTGTCCATTCCCTGTCCCCGAGTCCCGCCCGGCTCTGGCAGCAGCAGCAGCCGCAGCGCAGCGGGCGCCGGCCCGGCCCGGCCGGGGCTCCCGGCCACGAGCAGCAGCAGCGCCGGCCCTTCCCACCTGCTCCTGCCTCGGCTTGCCAGGGCTTTTGCCAGGGCAATTCTGGACTACAGCAACAATCCCCCACAAAGAGCCCTGATTCCTCAGGCCCGCCTCTGCTGCCCTCAGCCAGCCCTCAGAGGAAGAAAGGATCGGGTTCCAGCGCTGTTTTCAGCACTGTTTTACTCACCCTGAGGTGACAGCAGGAGGCTGTTGGTGCCTTGGCCTTTGCAATTGTGGATCCCAGCTGATCTTGCCCCTCTTCTGCTTGCCACTTGAATTTTAGCAGTACAAGTGCAATTGCCTCTTTCAATCAGTGCTACCCACTGTGCTTTTTTGACAGGGAACTCGGACTGCTTGTTAAAAAGGCCTCATGAGTAGTAGATCTCCAAATGCTCCCAACTCCCTGAGCACAAAATCAAAGAGAATTAAAGCCACACAGGTCACATTTGCAGTGCTCAAACACAGCCCTGTTGCTGCTGCTGCTGCTGAAATAGAATCAACTGACAGAGGCCATCACAGAAATTGCCTTTACAGTGGCAAATAAAATGAAAAAATCGACCAGGAGAAAGAAAAAACAGAACTCCCCAACTCGCTTCACTGTTTCTATTGAGCAGCTGAAGAAAAAGGAACAGGACACCTTTCAGGCAGTCCCACAAGCTCAGGGTTCTCATTTCATGGGGAATCTGAGATGCAATTGGCCTTTTTAAAAGGATAAAACAAAGGGAATGAATTGGAAATTATTAGGAAAAAGTGTACCTTCTTATATACAAAGTTCACCAAGTCATTCCCTGCATTTCTCCTTTTCACATTCTTTCTGTCATCCAGAGAGGTCCAGCCTATCATGTTCTGATGCTTATCATCAACTGATTGTGCTCTTGATTTCTACCACTGCAAGAGATGTAGAATCATCTAAACTGAACACAGAAACAAACTCTCTCTGTCAGCCCATCTTCATGTTTCAGATCACTTTCAAGGTGTCCATGGGGCATTTGGAATGATCAGCTCTCCACTTCTGGCTGCACACCCTGGAGATTCTTTCTCCACATTCAGCCAGGCTTGTATTCCCTAACAATTCCCGGTACCTCATCATGTTTTCTTTGGGTAGAAGAGTAACAGTGGAAACCTTACCAATGGCACAACTCCCCAGTGCACAAGGAAAAGAAGTAACAAATTGTCAAGTGCTTCAAATATTTGTCCTGCTTTGCTGCAAGAGTTGTGCTGCAGTCACAGTGTGGGAAGCCAAGAGAAGCTGCAGCTGGGGGCACATCTTGTGACAGGAGCTGCGCCTTGTTCTCCAGGACAGGTTTTTGGAAAGAACAGACGGGACTGTGGAGAAGATTCTGGGAAAATTGAAACAACTTTTTTATGAAATGAAAATCAAATCAAAAGAAACAACCAATATGTTTTTCTCTATTTTTCTCTATTTATTTTTATGTTCCCCTTTTCCATCTTGCACTTTCTCCATCCCATTCATTCCAAATGGATCTCACCTCTAAGATCTGAGACTTGGCAAGTTTTAGACACTGTAAAATACCATGAGCTATACCCAGTTTGCCTTGCCCTGTTTTCCTTGGAAAGCAATGCTGGAGACACAAGTGCAGCGCTTGGGTCGGGTACAAATTCTGCATTCAGGGAATGTGCTCAGATGGTGTCTGACCCTCAGCAGGGACAAGGCACAGCAGCAGCCAAGGGCATTCCTGTGCCCCTGTGCAGGAGTCAAGACTCTGGCTCTTGGCTCAACACGGCAAAGTTCCCGTGTTTGGCCAGGCTCAGGGGCTGCCCGGGGAGTGCGGGGCTCGGGCCGGGGCCGAGCGGGCAACGGACAAACGGACACGGGGACAAACGGTCCCGGTGCTTCAGTTGCAGCGGCGGCAGCAGCGGCAGCAGCAGCAGCGGCGGCAGCAGCAGCAGTGAAAGCAGCGAAAGCAGCCAATTTATCACTTTTCTGTCTCTCCTCTCCCTTTCCCACTGTCCCACATTCCCTCCGGGTCTCCCTTTTCCTGCGTCCCCCCTCTCTTCCAGGTTCCCTCTCCCCGTACCCGCCCGGGCCATGCCCCCGGCCCGCCCCCGGACCCGCCCACGGGCCCAGGCGGGGTTGCCCCGGCCCCGGCCCCGGCCGTCCCGCCGTGGTCTCGCCTCCGCCGGGCTCTGGCTGTGCTGGCGCTGGCGCTGCTGGGCGGGCATCATTGCCTGGGGCTGGGGCGGAATCGCTGCCCTTTGGCTCCGCCTTGCCCGATCCCGGCCCCGGCCCCGACGCAGGCTCCGGTCCCGGCCTCGGCCCCGGCCCCGACCCCGGCCCCGACCCCGGCCCCGACCCCGGCTCCTCCCGGGGCCCGCGGAGGACACAGGCGGCGCGGCCGCTGCCGCCGCCTCCGCTGCGGCTTCCCCGGCCCGAGCTCCGCCGCTCAGCAGCGCGGCCGCTGGCCCCGAGCCGCCGCTGCCGCGTTCCAATGAGGGAACGCCTGCGGATGCCAGGCCCGGGGAGCTCGGGGAGCGCTCGGGGGACGTTCCTGTCCCCGGGCCAAGCGCTGACAGCCGCGACTCGCCCCCAGGGAAGGCGCAGGAGGCCCTGCAGGAGCGCTACGAGCTGGGCCCGCTGCTGGGGCGCGGCGGCTTCGGCAGCGTCTTCGCGGCCACGCGACTCTCGGACGGCGCCCCGGTGAGCGGTGGGCAGAGGAGGAGGAGGAGGAGGGGGCGGAGGAGATGGCGGGGGCGCGGCGGGGCGGGCAGCGAGCTCAAGCCTCTGCTGCTCCTTGCTCGCAGGTGGCCATGAAATGTGTGCCGCGGGATCGCGTCCGGCTCTGGGGCGAGCTGGTGAGTGTGCGGGGCCAGCGGCAGAAGCCGGGGCGTGCCGGGCAGGGATGAGCCGGGGCCCGGCGGGGTGGGAGCCGCCGAGAGCCCTGCGGGGAGAGCGGGCGTGGGGTGAGCGAGGTGTGCAGAGTATCCCGGGCTGGCTGAGGGGTCCCAGAGCCCTGGCCCGGCCTCAGCCCCACTGACAGCACCGTGCTCCTCCCGCAGCCCGACGGCACCCGTGCTCCCATGGAGATCGTGCTGCTGGACAGGGTGTCCTCTGGCTGTGCTGCAGTCATTCAGCTGCTGGAGTGGCTTGAGCTCCCCGACAGCTTCGTGTTAGTGTTGGAGCGTCCACAGCAGTGCCAGGACCTCTCGCATTTGCTGGCGGAGCGGAGGTTCCTGCCAGAGGAGGAGGCGCGGGGGCTCTTTCGCCAGGTGCTGGAGGCCGTGCAGCACTGCAGCAGCTGCGGGGTCCTGCACAGGGACATAAAACCGGAGAACATCCGGCTCGACCTGGCCACAGGGCAGCTGAAATTGATCGACTTTGGCTGTGGCGCCTTCCTGCAAGACACAGCCTACACCCAGTTTGCAGGTGAGCCCTCGCAGGGGATGCTCCTGGCCATCTCATGGCCCAGCCTGGCTGTGGCACCGGGGATTCCCCGTGGTGCTGCCAGGATGGGATCAATGCTTGAGGCAAATTGATTTGGATGGGGGTGTGAGGGGGGCCAGCTCCCAGCCCTGCCAAGAGCCTTCAGCACCCACTGTGCCCTGGGCTGGGGCTGGGACAGCCAGCCTGACAAAAACCCCCATGGGGGTAGCAGAGGGCGGGGGTCTGACCCCATGCCCCAGAGAGTTTAGTGAGTCAGCGAGGAAGGGCTTGAACTCCTCTGCTCCCCACGTTTGCCTTGGCCTATTAACAATGTGTTGGAGGCCATGCAGGCAGGGAGGAGAGTGTTTTTTCTCTACCACGGGGTGGGTTTTTATTTGCTTGTCATGGTTGGGCCTCCCCAGTGCTTCTGCTGCCCTCTTGCAGCAGCAGTGGCTTCTTTTCCAACCCTGGGTTTGTAGCCAAGTGCCAGGTGCTGGCAAGAGGGCAGTGGGTCACCCCGTGTGTCTCTGGGGCAGCCCCCACATGCCCAGGGATGCTGGGGCCAGGCTCTGGGAGCAGCAGCATTCCCCTGATGATCTCCATCTGTGTTCCACAGGAACCCTGTCCTACAGCCCACCAGAGTGGATCCACCAGCAACGCTACCATGGCCAGGCAGCAACAATCTGGTCCCTGGGCCTCCTGCTCTACCAGCTGGTCATAGGGAAGCACCCATTCATGAGGGGCCAGCAGATCATCTGGGGGCGGATCTTGTTCCCACGACGGCTCTCCCAAGGTAAATCCTCATCTCTGGGCACAGGGGGAACACCAGGCTTGGGAGACAGCTGTGGGCTCATGAGCATCCTGCTCTGGCAGCTGCTGAGGAGGTGGCACATGTCCTGCTCTCCTGCAAACAGGGAATCCATGGGGAAGTTGAGGCCCAGCTCTGGGCACACCCAGCATGGCCTGGGCACTGGAAGGGGGCGGCAACTTCTCCAACTGACTGGTGATTCCTGGTTTCTCTCTTCAGAATGCCAAGATATTATTAAGAGGTGTTTGTCCATGCAACCCTCGGACAGGCCATCCTTAGAAGACCTTTTGCGCGATCCTTGGATGCAGGCTGTTCATCTGCCCTAGGAGATGGGAGAGATCCACATGCACAGTTGGATCCAGGGGCCTGGCAGGTAACAGCTCCACACATTTCTTGGCAATCGGTGGCAAAGCAAACCAGGCTGTTTTTGTCGTGCCTGTAGCTCTGAGCAGGGGTCATCAGAAGGGAACACACAGCTCTTGGGCTGGAGCTGAGCTGGGCACCTGGTGTAGCAAGCACTGGTGGCCACCATTCCCCCTGCTTTTGCTTGTCTGCTTCACTGATGGCTGGGACCCTGGGCAGAGCACTGACAGCCTGGTCTGGCCCCTAGGCAAGGAGAAGGAGCCCCTGGAGAAGCTGTTACCAGCTGGGGCTGCTGCTGGAGACACCAAGGACAACCTCAAGGATGGCAATCTCTTCCTCCAGCTGGCCAGCTGAAGATGATGGATTTCAATTCTGGCATGTCTTCTTCAAAGACTCGCTCCACGCCCAATTTGCAGGTGAGTCCACAGCCAGGGGATGCTCCCAGATCTGGGCATGGCACAGCCTGGCCAGGCACCAAAGGTTCCCCCCTTGGCTGGGGTGGATGCAAGCAATTCTTCAGTTGGCTGCCAAGCTGCTTTTTGTCTCTGGACAGCTGCTGAGGGGCTGGGTCTGCCGTGGCTGGCTGCAGGCTGGGCACATGGCCTGCCCTCCTGCTCTGCTCCCAAAGGCAGCAGTGATGGGCAGCTTTGGGCCCAGCTCTGAGCACGGCCAGCATGGCCTGGGCACCGCGGGTGGCTGGGACAAGGGGACAGGAGCCTTCAGCTGACGGGCGGTTTCTGGTTTCTCTCCTTGCAGCCGGGCTCTGCGGATGCTGAGGCTGCTCTGGGCTCTGCCAGGGCTCTGCTGGGCTCAGCCCCAGGCACAGCTGGGCTCACCCTGCCCTCCCATTGCTCTGACAGCTTTGCATCACACGAGCCCGTTCCCAGCACACCGCCTGAGCTTTCTGCTTTTGCAGGTGAGTGAGACTCTCCTGCAGGCCAAGAGATTGCAGTTAGGGACACACATCCAATTGGCAAGAACCCAAACTCTCCACAGTCCCAGCTGAATGCCTGCATCTGCACAGGATGTTTTCTGTGTCCCACTCTTCCTTTCTTTTTGGCTGCAATTGTGCAATTGCACTTTCTTCCTCCTCTAGAAGTGCCACTGCTGTGTTCCTGAGGCAGTGCAGTCTGGAGCTGATGGATGAAGAATCGCCCCTCTGCACTTCCAAACCAGAGCAAAAAGCTGTAAGTGGGACTTTGCATCTTTAAGAAACCCCTGAATGTTTGAAAGGGAATGTGCGGCTCATTCACAGGGTGAGAAGGAAGGGCATCTTCTAAAGGATTTGGGGTTTGACAGAATTTAGATTCCCAGTGCTGCTTGGAGCTGTGAAGGCGCAAAGCAGTTTCTTCTTGCTTCACTCCAATTTCACCACAATTTAAAATAACAATATTGGAATCAAACCCCACAAACTTTTTCAAAAAGGTTCCTGACGCCGGTAAGATGCATCATGCCATCAGCACATTTACAAAGTAAATAACTGAGTTTTATGTTTCAAAAGACCAATTACACCTTAATTCAAAGTTAGAGAAGATTTTTCACTACACACTTGGGTTCTGTTTTTATCTTTCACATTTTATAGAAGTTTTTTTTATTTTTCCGCATTTTTCCCCTTAAAACAGAAATCATGCTATGAAAAAGAATTGTCCTTTGCTCCTGGTTCCTGTGTGGAGCAGCTCCCTTCCCGCTGGCTGAGCTGCTCAGGCAGAGCCCGGCAGCTCCTGGCCCTGCAGGGCTGAGGCTTTTCCCCGTTGCTGGGCACAGACTGATGGAGCAGCACTGCTGAACACGGGCACACGCAGAGGGAGCAGAGCAGCTGCCTTTGCCCACCTGAAGCTCCAAGGCCAAACTCTGAGCAGACACGGCTGGAAGAGAGTCACAGGCTCCCTGTTGGCTCTGCTGCCCCACTTGTGCCTGGCCCAGCTCTGCGTGAGGCACAGGGAGAACAAGGGGCAGCTCCCTCCCAGCCCCAGCCCAGGGACCCCACCAGCCCCTGGCCTTGGGGCACTGTCAGCACCCGCTGCTCCAGCCACGGCTTGTGCTGGCACTGACAGCAACAACCAAACTGGGGCTGGTCCCGAGGGAGCAGTAGCAGTGCCTGGATCTGATCCCTCAGTGTGGGGCAGTGCTGGAAAAATGATCGCAGCAGCAGCACCAGCACCAAAGGCATCAGCAGCAGCACCAGCAGCAGCACCAGCAGTGCCAGCAGCACCAGCAGTAGCATCAGCAGCAGCACCACCAGCAGCAGGAGCAGCACCACCACCAGCACCAGCTTCACCAGCAGCGCCAGCAGCAGCACCACCAGCAGCACGATCAGCAGCAGCACGAGCGGCAGCACCAGGGGCAGGATCAGCACCAGCAGCAGCACCAGCAGCACCAGCAGCACCAGCAGTACCAGCAGAACCAGCTCCAGCAGCACCAGCTCCAGCAGCACCAGCACCAGCAGTAGCACCAGGGGCAGGATCAGCACCAGCAGCACCAGCAGCAGCACCAGCAGTACCAGCAGAACCAGCTCCAGAAGCACCAACAGCAGCAGCAGCAGCACCAGCACCAAAAGCAGCACCAGCACCAAAAGCAGCACCAGCAGCAGCACAACCAGCAGCCGAAGCAGCAGCAGCACCAGCACCAACAGCACCATCAGTGCCAGCAGTACCAGCACCAGCAGCACCAGCATCACCAGCAGCAGCAGCACCAGCAGCACCAGCAGTACCAGCAGAACCAGCAGCGGTAGCAGCACCAGGGACAGGACCAGCACTAGCTTCACCAGCAGTGCCAGCAGCAGCACCACCACCAGCACGAGCAGCACCACCACCAGCACGAGCAGCACCAGCAGCACCAGCATCACCAGCAGCAGCAGCAGCAGCAGCATCACCTGCAGCACCAGGACCAGCAGCACCAGCAGTACCAGCAGAACCAGCAGCAGCACTACCACCAGTGCCAGCAGCAGTACCACCAGCACCAGCAGTAGCACCAGGGGCAGGATCAGCACCAGCAGCACCAGCAGCAGCACCAGCCATAGCATCAGCAGCAGCACCAGGGGCTGGACCAGCAGCAGCACCAGCAGCACCAGAAGCAGCAGCATCAGCAGCAGCATCAGTGGCAGCAGCAACAACAGCAGCAACAATAGCAGCAACAGCAGCAGCACCAGCAGCACCAAGAGCAGCACCAGCATCAGCACCAGAAGCAGGACCAGCAGCACCAGCAGCACCAGTACCAGCAGCACCAGCAGCAGCACCACCACCACCAGCACCAGCAGTGCTAGCAGCACCAGCAGCAGCAGCAACAGCAGCAACAGAACCGCCAGCACCAGCAGTAGCACCAGGGGCAGGATCAGCAGCAGCAGCAGCAGCACCAGCATCACCACCAGCAACATCAGTGGCAGCACCAGCACCAGCAGCACCAGCAGTGCCAGCAGCAGCAGCAGCAGCAGCAGCAGCCCCAGCACCAGCAGCACTAGCAGCAGCAGCACCAGCAACAGCAGCACGAGCACTGCCAGCACCAGCAGCACCAGCAGCAGCACCAGGGGCTGGACCAGCACCAGCAGCACCAGCAGCAGCACCAGCAGAAGCACCAGCAGCACCAGCATCACCAGTACAGCATCAGCAGCAGCAGCACCTGCAGCACCAGCAGCACCACCAGCAGCATCAGTGGCATCACCAGCACCAGCAGCACCAGCAGAACCAGCAGCAGCACTGCCACCAGTGCGAGCAGCAGCAGCACCAGCACCGCCAGCACCAGCAGTAGCACCAGGGGCAGGATCAGCACCAGCAGCACCAGCAGCAGCACCAGCCATAGCATCAGCAGCAGCACCAAGGGCTGGACAAGCACCAGCAGCAGCAGCACCAGAAGAAGCAGCACCAGCAGCACCATCAGCAGCATCAGTGGCAGCACCAGCAGTACCAGCACCAGCAGAAGCAGCAGGAGCACCACCACCACCACCAGCAGCACCAGCAGAAGCACTAGCAGCACCAGTGGCAGCACCAGCAGTACCAGCAGCAGCAGAGGCAGCAGCACCAGTAGCACCATCGTCACCAGCACCAACACCAGCACAAGCAGCACCAGTAGTGCCAGCAGCAGCATCAGCATCACCAGCACCTGCACCAGTGCCAGCAGCAGCAGCACCAGCACCAGCAGCACCAGCAGTAGCACCAGGGGCAGGATCAGCACCAGCAGCACCAGCCATAGCATCAGCAGCACCACCACCAGCACCTGCACCAGCAGCAGCACCACCAGCACCAGCACCAGCACCACCAGCACCAGCAGTGCCAGCACCCGCAGCAGTACCAACAGCAGCACATGGAGCTGACTTTCAGTGCAGCCTCTGCCATGCTTCCCTCCCTGTGCAGCGCTGTCACAGCAGCCTGAGGCACCTGGGAGCCCTCAGTGCCAGCAGGGACTTGAAATGGCAGCCCTGGGCTCCTGCATGTTACGCCAGGAACAGAGCTGGGGACTTCCTCTCCATGTGGAGCTTCCAGATGGAAAAGGCTGCTGTGACCAGGCAGCTCCAAGGGCCTCCAGAAAGGAGGGGCTCGACCCCTTGATCTGTGCCAGTCCCACAGTCCTGGGCAGCAGCCACAGAGCCCTGGGGGAGCAGAGGGCACAGCAAGAGCGACAAAAGCAGTCAAGGTCAGAGACTGGGAAGAGCCAGACCTGGGAGCAGGAACAGCTGCCTCATTGAACTCCTGGAGAAAGCTCTTGGCTGGTTCAAAGCCCTGAAAGGTGTGAAGGGCAGAGAAGAGGCCACACCAAACAATGCTCCTGTTTTCACACCTCCCCTCTCTGTGTCCCAGAAGGAATTGGATGAACTGTATTCTTCTCTCTGAGTCGTCTCGTTCAGCGTGAGCAGCTCAGCACCAGGAGCTGAAGGAGCTGAAGCCTCAGGCCACAAGAGCTGAGCAAGAGGGGGCTTTTGGGCCAAAGTAATGCTGCTAAGTAATGGACCTAGCTGAATGCAGCAGATAGAATCCTGCAATTTTAGAATCCATTTTGCTGGAAAAGGCCTCTGAGCTCATCCAGTCCAGCCAGTCACGCAGCAGTGTCAAGCCCAGCACTAAACCTCGTCCCTGAAGTGCCAAGGTCTGAACAACAGGCCCTGAGCCAAAGGTGACCTCTGGATGAACCTTCCAACCAGAGGTTATCTGTCTGTCTGCTCATTACTGAAATATGCATGGTCATTAGCACTGTGATAGATGGATCCACTCATCAATGAAACATGGATTGACCTTTCTGTGTTTAGAAGCCAGACAAGGCGATTCAGTCTGATATCTGGCCTTGTTTGGGGTGTATGGACAGAGTCAACTCCCTTGGTTCCTCCTTGAGGCCTGGCCAGGCTTTGGTAGGGACCCAAGAGGAGGATGAAACCAGATGTTCCCACAGCAGAAGTGCTGTCAGTTTGTTTATTCAGCACTATCAAAGCTGGGCCCTCTCTCACAGCAGAGGTTGAGCCTCACCTGTGGCTGGAGGCACCTGCAGGATTTCCCAGTGTCCAGGAGTGGCTCTCCAGTCCTTGGCTGTGACAGCTTCCCCAGCTGATGGGTGGATCTGGGGATGGCAAAGTCTGAGGGGAACTGGATCTTTGTTAATGCCTGCAGGCAATCTTTGGCAGTGATGATTGGGTGCATTGCTGAGCTGCTCCTTTTGTGATCCTTTGCTGCTTGGAGCTGCAGTAAGTGACACTGATTCCTTCAGGTGGTGTTGGTGCCTTTGGTGCTGACCCTGCCCACTGGTGAAACCAAATTGGCAAAGTCTGGCCAGATCACAACAAAATATCACTTTTTAAATGTAAATGTAAGGAATCTGTCCCATCTCAAATTCCCAGAAGGGAAGCCCTCCCCAGAGTTCACTGGCTCTGGAGTGGGGCTGAGGTGGGAGCACCGTGCGAGCAGTGGGGCAGTCGGTTAAAAGAGGCTGAACCGCAGGATGTCTTAAAATGCATCCAAACATTGCATATGGAAAAAGGAAAAGAACTTGTGGGTTTGGGAAGACAAGGATGGATTTTCTTAACAGCACCAACGGAAGGAACAGTTGTTTTTTGGAATGCTCCCACATGAAGGTACAGAAAAAGGTTTTAGTCTTGAGCTCAGGTTTGTTTGTGCAAGTAACATAATAACAATAACAATAACAACACAATAATATATATTTATATATATAATCAAAACTCAATAATGTGAAATAATGCTGAAAATACCAATTTGTGAGTTTTGGCTGCTCACTGTAACACCAAATACCCTACAAAAAAGAACTGGCAAAGACCCAAATGTCAATGGTAAACTTTGTGAATTGTATACAAGGAATAAAGGAGGAAGGGATAAAACTGGCTATTTTTATAGGGTTTGTTGATACTATGATGCAGAATGCTTTGTCTGTTCCTGTGAAAAGCACAGTGATTAAGACTGCTGGGTTTTTCATGTACCAGACTCTCTACAAGCTGCGGGATTGGTTGAACAGGTGAAGGAGTTGTTAAGGGAGCAGTTGATAAAATGAGGAGATGGGAACCTGTCCTGGTGGAGAACCCATCTCCCAGATGTGTTCCATGCCCTTAACAATGGGCCCACTGGGGAAATGGAAACCCCTGGGTGTGCAGGGCTGCACCCAATTTGCAAACACAACCATGGACAGTGAGACTTGGACTGCCTGGGAAATGGTTCTGGGTGTGATGGCCCCTGACAGGGCCACCCCAGAGGCTGCAGGGCTGGACCTTCATGCACTGGAATTAATTAGGAAAAAGCCAAAGCAAATGAAAGTTAACAATACAAGAACAGGAATTCAGATTCCTCCAGGATGCTTTGGTTTGGTAACTGCTCACTTGAGCTTGGCCTTGAAAAGTGTTGATGTCATGGGAGGAGGAATTGATGCAGATTATGAAGGAGAAATTAAAGAAATTCTGTTAAAAATGAATGAAGAAGATTGGATTATTCAACCCCATGACAGGTTATCCACAAATATTGATATTGCAGTTTAAAAACGATTGTGAAAGAAGGAGATCCACCTCCAATCAGCACTGTTTGTGGAGACAAAAGGTTTGGATGCAGCAGTCCTAATAATTGGTCCAGAGTGTGGGTCCAGAGGCCAAATGGCCCTCCAGAGGCAGCTGAAGGAACAGCTCTGGGGAAAGACAACACTGTTTGAATCCTGAAACCTGAGCATGAAGAATGGGAATATATCCCTGCAGCCAAGTGTTCTCTGCCACGACAAGTCAATATTGTTTTACAGATGCTGCCAGAGCAAATCTCCCTGTTTGGCCCAACGACCCCTTTGGAAAATGTTCTGATCCACAGGGCTCCATGTGAAGGCTGATGTGACACTGAGGGACTTGCACACCAATTCCAGCCAGGAGCTGGAAATTGGGATCCTCTCCCCTTCGGCTGGAGAATTGCCAGGTCCCAGTCCCTGATGGGCACCCAGGCTCCTGGCTGGAATTGGTGTGGAAGTCCCTCAGTGTCACATCAGCCTTCACATGGAGCCCCGTGGATCAGAGCATTTTCCAAAGGGGTCGTTGGGGCAAACAGGGAGATCTGGTCTGGCAGCATTTGTAAAACAATATCCCATAACATCAGCTTGTTGTGGCAGAGAACACTTGGCTGCAGGGATATTCCCATTGTTCCTGCCCAGGTTTCAGGATTCAAACAGTGTTGTCTTTCCCCAGAGCTATTCCTTCAGCTGCCTCTGGAGGGCCATTTGGCCTCTGGACCAATTATTAGGACTGGTGCATTCAAACTCTTGATCTCCATGAACAGAGGTGATTTGAGGTAGATGTCCTTCTTTCACAATTGTTTTTAAAACTGCAGTATTAATAACTGTACTATCCTGCCATGGGGTTGGAAAACAAAATCTTGTTCATTATTGTTTAACAGACTTACTTTAATTTCTCCTTGATAATCTGCATCAATTCTTCCTCCCATGACATCAACACTTTGCAAGGCCAAGCTCAAGTGAGCAGTTACCAAACCAAAGTGTTCTGGAGGAATCTGAATTCCTATTCTTGTATTGTTAACTCTCATTTGCTTTGGCTTTTTCCTAATTAATTCCAGTGCATGAAGGTCCAGCCCTGCAGCCTCTGGGGTGGCCCTGTCAGGGGCCATCACACCCAGAACCATTTCCCAGGCAGTCCAAGTCTCACTGTCCATGGTTGTGTTTGCAAATTGGGTGCAGCCGTGCACATCCAGGGGTTTCCATTTCCCCAGTGGGCCCATTGTTAAGGGCATGGAACACATCTGGGAGATGGGTTCTCCACCAGGACAGGTTCCCATCTCCTCATTTTATCAACTGCTCTTTTAACAACTCCTTCACGTGTTCAACCAGTCCTGCAGCTTGTAGAGAGTCTGGTACATGAAAAACCCAGCAGTCTTAATCACTGTGCTTTTCACAGGAACAGACAAAGCATTCTGCATCATAGTATCACCAAACCCTATAAAACCAGCCAATTTCACCCCTTCCTCCTTTATTCCATGTATACAATTCACAAAAGTTTACCACTGACATTTGGGTCTTTGCCAGTCCTTTTTTGTAGGGTGTTTAGTGTTACAGTGAGCAGCCAAAGCTCACAAATCAGTACTGTCAACATTATTTCACATTATCAATTTTTAATTATGTATATAAATATATATTATTGTGTTATATTATTATCATCATTATCATCATTATCATCATTATCATCATTATCATCATTATTATAATCATTATCATTATTGTTCTTGTTCTTGTTGTTTCACTTGCACAAACAAATCTGAGCTCGAGACTATAACCTTCTTCTGTCACTCCACATGGGAGTGTTCCAAAAACAATTGTTCCTTCTCTTGGTGCTTTTTCCTATCTTAGCTGTTAACAAAATCCATCCTACTCTTCCCAAACCCCCAAATTCTTTTCCTTTTTCCACATGCAATTTTTGGATTCATTTTAAGGCTGATTTACTAAAATATGGATATGATCTGGTATCAATATCCAACTGAGACAGACAAAGACTCTTTAACTGTTTCAGGGTTAAAAAGTGTATGTTTATTCACAGTGCTGGGCTGATGTGTCAGGTCACCCCTTAATACACACGGCCCGGAGTACAGGTGAATACAGGCTTTTTATTTACAGAAGTATTGAATACAAATACATATTCATGACCCAGTTCCCACCAACTTTTCACTTCCTATGCTACTTAGGAAAAAAAGCAGTTAAGCATGCGTAGTTTGATCCTTGAAATGGGTCAGTGGTCTTTTTCTGAGGAGGGGTCACAGAAGGGAGGAAGGGATATGGTTCTTCCTTGTTCTGCCCTTTCTACCTTTTCAATGCAAAGTGACAAATGGACCCTTGGCTGGGCTCCTTGTTTCATATCTTCAATGAGTTTCTGATTTGCAACTGTCTTATGTTCTTGAAGTTCTTTACCAGATACTTTATTTCTCACTCTAAGCCCAACTGAACAAGCATAACGTTGACAATTAGTTGTTAGCCAATGCTTTACCTCTATTTTAGCAAGGCCTTTCTATCTACCTTTAATTTTAGCAAGGCCCATCTATTTATTTTAATTCGAGTTTGTCACTCTGAAAACTCAGCTTCTGAGTTTGCTAACATAGTTTTCTAAGTACTTTCCCAGGACAGTAACTGTAAGCATAGATATGTGTACATTCTTTCTGTTACACGTCTTGTGATGGGCATCTCTCATGGCCAGTGCAGTGAGAAAGTGTTATCCTGACCATCCAATCCCTGGCCATGGTCAGAAGCCTATAAATCCTGGGAGGAAAAATAAACTCTCTCTTCTTTTCACCACACCTCGACCTGTGTCCGTGTGATCTATTCATCTTCAGCGGCAACAGACAGATGGTATTCCATTTTTAATCCTGTGGGACAAACTGCATTATGGTTCAATTCCACCTGTCCAATATGTACACATAAACCTTTTGAGAAAGTCTGGGGCTGCAATTGGATCCAGCTGCTTCCAGTCCCTTTTCTTAGAAGGGATTTGAAAGTCTAGGCATTCTGGAGGGGTTTGAGGATCCACGGTGGCTGTTGAGTGTCATTTCTCCACTTCATGACTCAGCAGGAGTTTCTCCAATAAAGAAATAAAGCTTTTGCCAGAAGCTCCCACTCTGCCCATGACAGGAAGCCCTGGGAGTGTCTGTAATATCCCGGCTCTTTGGCAGCCTGGGGACTCCTGGGATGTCACCGTGGAGCCTGCATGAGTGCCTGTGACAGAGCAGTGCCTTTGCAGCCCATGGTCCCGTGGGATGTCACCATGGAATTACTGTGACTGTGTCTGACCACACGGCTCTTCAGCATTCCCAGAAACCCCTGGGAGGTCTCTCTGTAGCCCCTGTCTGTGCCTGTGACATTGCAGCTCTTGAACAGCCTGGAGACTCTGGGAATGGCCCCATGGATCCCCTCTGAGGGTCTGTAACAAATCTGATCCTTGGTAGGCAGCCATCACCAGGACCTGTTGCTCTGGTCTCTTTCCATGGCTACCATTACAGCCCCCTGTTACTATGATTTATTTCTATGGCAACCATCACTGTCGCCTGTAACTATGGTCTGTTTCCATGGAAATGACCACTGCCTCCTGTTGCTATGGTCTGTTTCCATGGCAACCATTGCAGCCCCCTGTAGCTATGGTCTGTTTCCATGGCAACCATCACAGTCCCCTGTTGCTATGGTCAGTCCCTTGGCAGCTCCATGAAGACCCCATGCCTCAGTTGTTGCTGTGGACAACAGCTCAGGCCTGGAGCCAGAGCCCATTGCCATGGCAACCATTTGCAGTCCCATCCCCAGGCTCATGGGATCACAGAGCCACAGAATTGGCTGAGTTGGGAGGGACCCATGGGGATCCTCCAGTCCAACTGCTGGCCCTGCACAGGACACCCCGACAATCCCAGCCTGGGCCTGGCAGCACTGGCCAAGTGCTGCTGGAGCTCAGACAGCCCTGGAGCTGGGAGCCCTCCCTGAGGAGCCTGTTCAGTGCCCCAGCAGCCTCGGGGGAAAAACCTTTTCCTCACATCCAGCCTAAATCTGCCCAGCTCAGCTCCAGCTGCTCCCTCCACTCCTGTCCTTGGCCACCAGAGGGAAGAGGTTCCTGCAGCCCCCAGCCAGGGACCCGCTCCCAAGGCTGCTGCCACGGCAACCAGGCCTGGCACCAGCTGGGATGCTCGGTTTCCACAGGCTGGGCTTCAGGAATGGGATTCCCCAATTTCCTGCTCCAGCTAAAACTGCACTGCCACTCGCTTCCATCCCAACTCCTGTGGAAAGCACAAAAGGCAAAGATCCCGGGTTGGGATAAGAACAATTTGCTGGGAACAGCAACGAGATAAGGAACAAACAGGAACAGAAACAATTTTGGTAACAGGAGGGATAAGACAAACTATTTACGAAGAAAACTACAACACCAGCAACTGGCTCTTCCTGGCCACGTATTTTCTCATGCCTGGAAGAGAGAGAGCGAGTCCTTTTCCTGCCCCTGGCAATGATCTGAGATGGGATTGAATCTAATGACAGGGCCATGGTCAGACCCTCACATTCCACAATGCAAAATCATGATATTGCCATGGGCAGGAAGAGGTATAGGTGTGGATCACAGGGAACATGGATCACCAGGTGTCTTGCCAACATGGGTCCTTCAAGGGGGGATGAAGCTGGAGCAGTGCACAAAGCTGTTCCTGCAGTTGGGTCATTTGCAGGGCTTCCCTTAGTGGTGCCTCCATTGGCGTTTGGTCAAGTGAGAGCTGTCTGAGAAGCTCTTCCCACGCTCAGGACACACGTAGGGCCTCTCCCCTGTGTGGATCATCTGGTGGATGCTCATTTGGGACCTCCAGCTGAAGCTGTTCCCACATTCCCCACACTCGTAGGGCCTCTCCCCAGTGTGGATGTGCCGGTGGGTGATGAGGGTGGATTTGTCCTTGAAGCCCTTCCCTCAGTCGGGGCAGCGGAAGGGCCCCTCCTCAGTGTGAATCCATTGGTGCTGGAGGAGATCTGAGCCACTTTGGAACCTCTTCCCACACTGGGGACACTCGTAGGGCCTCTCCCCAGTGTGGATGCGCTGGTGGATGATGAGATTGGATTTGCAGCTGAAGCCCTTCCCATATTCCCTACACTCATAGGGCCATTCCCCAGTGTGGATCATCTGGTGACAAATCAGGCTCTTGCTCTGGCTGAAGCTCTTCCCACATTCCAAGCACTCATAGGGCTTCTCCCCATCCTGAAGCTGCTCATGGACCACCAGCTCAGAGCCCCAGCTGGATCTCTGGTCACCTTCCCTGCACAGGGTGGGTCTTTCCTCCTCAGAGGAAAAGGGGTTTGGAGCCCCTCTTCTTGCAGGATCTCCAGGGCTTTTTCTTGCACTCTGGAGCCACTCAAAACAGCCTCATCTATGAGGTTCTGCTGTGGGGATCTGTCCTCTCTGGTCTCCATCCTCAGCTCCACGTCTGGGGGAGGAAGGACAAGGAGAGGATGGGATTTGCCTCCGTGCCAGAGGGAAGGGGAAGGAGATCCCCCCAGTGCATCCCCGGCAGGACGGTGTCGGCAGCGGGGTTGTCCTGCAGCTGGGGGCCATGCTGGGCTGGGAGATGGAGCAGGAGAGAGGGGGAAAAGGGCACTGACTTCCTCCTCACCTGCCCGGGTGTCCTGGGGCATCTTCCTCTTCCTCACAGCCTCCTCCTCAATCTGGACAAGGTTTAGGAATGAGAAATTCTGGTTTGTGAGAAAACAAGGAATGAACACATTGAATGAGCCCAACAGGATATTTAGGAATGCCTCAAACCATCAGCAAACGCTGCCCTGCTCTGCGGGCTCAGGGCAGCAGAAGGAGCCCCAGGGCTGCCGACACAGCCGCAGCAGGAAGGGCACGGGGCCTTGCACAGAAGCTGGCACGGCCTCCTTTGGACACATCCTGTCTGGTGACCATCCTAAACCCACACAGGCTGTGACACAGACATGGAACGTGTGGGCCAGGGCACAAATGCTGCTCTGAGCCCTGGGGCCCAGCCAGCACTGAAATCAGCAGGTGTGGCAGAGTCCCCACTGAAGCAGACCTGCCACCCCCCGAGCCCTGGCACTGCTGGTGCCCTTCTCCTGCCCCAGAGACCTGTGCCCCTGGGGGGCTTCTGTGCCAGAGGGCAGCCAAAGCCCAAGTGCATTGGGGGCTGGGCTCCTTCCTGCAGGGGCTGATGGCAGGAGCTCCTGGAGCAACTGCTGGCAACTCTGGGCATCTGTCAGATGATGTTGCTCCTTCCTGGAATGAATTTTTTCCATGGAAGGGATTGGCAGTAGCACCAGAACACCATCAATTTCTGAGTTTCCCAGGACAATTCAGTTGTACAGAGATACTGTTATGTTTCCTTCTGCTTTTCTGACTGTCTTTCTTGCATTCTGGGGAAAAAAAAAAGAAGCTTGGTCCTATCAATTCCATCCCATCCCCTCCCATCCCATCCCAGGTGTTTTAAGGTTAAATTTGATTGTCTAGGTTGCACTTGAGTTCCAAGATTGTTTACGTGGTCAAAGGTTTGATTTGAAAGTCAAAAGTTGGATTTGAAACTTGGGGGTTGGATTTTCTGGGCAGCACATGGAAACCATGGAATAACGGCATTTCAGGTGCCGAGGATTTGGAATCCTCCAGCTCCTCTCCCAAATATCCATGGAATAATGTCATTCCAGGCATTGGGAATTTGGAATCCTCCAGCTCCCCTCACAGATTCCTGTGGAATAATGGCATTCCAGGTATCAAGAATTTAAAAATCTTCCAGCTCTCCTTCCCAATTCCCACCAAAAACATAGAATTACAGAATTCTGGGCATCGGGAGTTCCAACTCCTCTATATGCCCTCTGAAATTCCCACCAAATTCCCATGGAATAACAGCATTCCAGGCATCAGGAGTTTTGACTCCTCCACCTCCCCTCTCAAATTCCCATGGAATAGTGGCATTCCAGGTGTCTGGAATTTAGAATTCTCCTGCTTTCCTCCTGAAATTCCTATGGAATAACAGTATTACAAACACTGGGAATTTGGAATCCTTCATTTCCACTCCCAAATTCCCAGGGATTAACAGCATTCCAAGCTTCAGGAATTTTAAGTCTTCCAGCTCCCCTCCCAAATTCCCACCAAATTCTCATGGAATAATGGCATTCGAGGCATTGAGAATTTGGAATCCTCCTGCTCTCCTCCAAAATTTCCGTGGAATAACACATTCCGGGCATAGAGAATTTCAGATCCTCCAGCTTCCCTTCTTAATTCC
Source organism: Cyanistes caeruleus (assembly GCF_971803275.1). Taxonomy (NCBI): domain Eukaryota; kingdom Metazoa; phylum Chordata; class Aves; order Passeriformes; family Paridae; genus Cyanistes; species Cyanistes caeruleus. The sequence continues at coordinate 2,615,499 of NW_028255889.1, read as the reverse complement.
CATAGAATAACATCATTCCAGGCATCAGGAATTTGAAAAATGGCACAGTTACTGCTACAGAATGGTCATGTACATGACGGCATCAGATACTACAGGTGGAAAGAAAAACTGGGAATGGCTCCAGCGGCTATGGAATCTCTGCCAAGCTCAACATTGTGTCCAGACAGCTCTATAAATCCTGAAAGCACCAAAAAACATGGAAAAATCAAGGCACTCAGTCACACATTGAAAACAGTGTAACTGGGGTTTTTTTGTTTATTTTTTTATATTTTCAAGAGATTTTTCCTTTATTTTAACCTTTTTTCTTCCTTTTTTCCCCTTATCTCTTTATCTCTCCTTATTTTTTTATTTTTCAACCAGGAAAATTCCTGACAACTCAAAGGAATAAAAATTAAAAATCAAAAAAAAGCAAAGCAGTTTTCTTCTCCAGAATAATACATGGGAAAATAAGGTCTTTTAAATAGCAAAATAAAGTTGCAAACTTTTAGTCCCCAAAAAGCTACAAAGAAGAAATATTCAGAACAATGACAATGTTTTACTAATACAGTTATGAATATGATTATTTACACTATTATTCTTTTTGTGGGATTTTTTTTTTCATGCTCTAAAAGGATTGCTCCCGTGAAAAACAATTTTTTACATTTTAATTATTTTTTCTCTTCTTTTTAAACATCCTCAGGGCTTCATATAATTCTATTTTATAGCAAAAAGACCACTAGCCAAACAAAGCTTTAAAGCAAATAGTCAGGCACTGATACATGGTAAAATGCTGATCTTTTTATCTTTTTTTTTTGACCATTTCTTATCAATGTTTTTTCTTCTTCTTTTCACTGCAATTGCATCACAAGTAAGGAGAAAGTAAAAAGGCCACAGTCCATCATCATTTTCATCATTTTACAGAAGTTTCGAAAAACTTTTGGGAATATGGATGGGCAAAATCAGAACTACAAAAACAGGAGGTGACTGCCAGTACCATCAGAAAGGAAAAGTGGGATTTTCTTGGAGAAAAAAATGCAATAACATTGATAAGCACCAAAAAATTTCCCAAATAAAATGAAAAATTTGGGCCCTCCCAGGCCTTGCTAACCTGTTGTGTTGGAATTTCTCCTATTCCACCTCCAAGTTATTATTTTCTCTCGCACTATTTTAGGAACGGCGAGGAGTATGACACTGACTCCCTTGGCTGCGTTGTCCAAGAGAGCAAAGTTTATTATTCTTAATCTTCTTTTATACACATGGTCGAGAAGGTCTGAGAGGTAAAACTCTTATTGCTCATTAAAGGTACACATCACCTTCATTGCTTAAGTGGAACACCAGCCCTCGACTAAACAACACCTGCCAATTGGTGTCCTTCAACAAGGACTGTTGGGATTCCTTCTTATGCTTTCCAGAGCGAGAAGCCTGTGTGACTTAGTTTCAGTTTTTTTAGACTCTGTGCTCCCTGCCTGCTTTCAGCATCCATACGCATCCAGTGCATTTGGTAGGAATGTCATCCTTTTTTTCCCTGCTTAAAAATTCTGTTTTTTCCCACTAACTTTCTGCTTGCTTCCACTGACATTTCCTCATTCCCAGCATTATCCGGTATTTTTCCAAATGATTTGTGTCCTTCCCCCCCCACCCCACCAGATGCCTGAAATCACATAAAAAAACCATTCCCAAAAATCTCAGAAGACTGAATCAGCACAACTTGTATCAGCACCATCACCGGAGTGTTCCTAGACAAATGGGCAGAATATTCGGGATGAGCATCCACTATTCAGCAGATCCATGAATTCCTGCAATGTGGAGCTGGAAAAAGCTGCTAAAATCAGGATTTTGCCATTCTGGGAGTGTTTTAGAGACAAGGTTTATTCCCATAGGGAATAAAATCCTTCCTGGATTGAACCAATCCATTTGGAAGGCTGCACACGGCTCACCTGGACTGGGAACAACTGGGGAAAAAATGGGAAAATCATGGATTACAAACATGATAGCTCCATCCCTCTGGAATGCTGCACATGGCTCACCTGAGCTGGGAAAAAGCAGAAAAGTCCTGGATCACACACCTGAGGGAGGGGTCTGTTAATCCTGGCTCATCCCACAAACTTCCATTCCTCAATCAGGGAAGGATGGATTAGGGAAATCCCCCGTCCAGGAGCACCTATGGCACCTCCCAAAAAACCATTTCCTTCTTTTTCCAATTCCAGGAACCAAATTACTGGATTATTTCCCATCAGGAAATGGGGTTAATTAAAGACCAGATTTTATTCCCAGCATTCCGGTCTCAAGAACTCCAGCCATTCTGCTGATTTCTATCCCAGGTGTGATTCAGAGGGTTGGGGTCTCCTGGAAAAGTGGATTGATGGATTCTTCCTTGAAATACCAAGGGCTCTGGTCCTGGCACATCCTGCCATTCTCACCCCCCTCAGATAAACCTGCTCCAATTTGGAGCTCCAGGGAAGCACCAGAGCAGCCAGCTACCAGGAACAAGGCAGATCAAACCTGGAGGCTGCTCATGGAGCTGGAGCAAGACGCACCTGGGAGCCCTCAGCAATCCAGCCAGCACCACATAGGCAGGAGGACACAGACGGTGCTGTCAGGCTGGGACAGGGCTTGTGCCTTCAGCACAACCACCAAAGGCCAAGGGCCTTCTGGCCATTTTCCCTGCACCACTGCACACCTGGGCAGCTTGCTGAGCACAAGCACCCTTTTCCCCCTCTTCCCCTATGCCCTGCAGACCCTGGGCAGCAAAAGAACAGTCTTGCAGTCTGTTTCTTAGAACACATCCTATATTTAAACACTACAGAAAACTGAAAACACGAAATGGACAGACTTGAAATAAATGGAAAATGCCTGCTGGATCAGGCGGCCACAGTAGACAGAGCCTCCCAGATCACGTCTCAGTGGAGCTCCAGCAGCACAGCCAGGCACAGCCCCATGGACGAGGCCGTGACCTCCATGCCCTGTGGAGCTGATCTCTCAGCCTCAGGAACACAGAGATTGGAGCACGGTCTCCTGCCCTGAGAAGGTCCAGGGTTTCACTGGCTAGGCTTCCCTCCTCAAGGCTGATGCCACCTGCCATGGCTTCAAGGGCTGGAAGAGAGAGCAACAGAGCCACGGTCAGATCCCAGACCTGCGGTGACCCAACGAGAGCCCCCTGCCAGGGCCATGCCAGCCCACTCTTGCCACGGCCAGGAGGGAGCAGGGACCAAGGGGATCAGCCCGAAGCTGCTGGCCACGAATGCCCCACGTACCCCTGAAATCTCGGTGTGCTCTGCCCACGCCGCCCCTCATCTACTCAGGGAGCAGAGCCCCCCGCAGCCGGGCCAGGGCTTGCAGCTCCCCCCGACAGCCGCCACTGTCAGCCCGCTGCCCTCACTCACCTTCGGAGATGAGCTGCAGCTCTGCCTGCTGCCCCCTCAGGAGCCGCCCGGCCATCCCTGGGAACACAGAGCCTGTCAGGGCCCCAGCGGCACAGCTCCCTGCCAGCGGCGCTGCCAGCCCTGGGGCCACACGCCCTCCTGGCCCGGCAGGGCTCAGCCCGGGCCCTTGCCGCATCCTGACTCAGCCCAAGGGCACGGCTGCCAGAGGCCGGCAGCGGCCCCGAGGGCAGCCGGGGCTCCAGGGCGCCGGGCCCGGGTGCCGCTGCCGGGGCAGCAGCCGCGGCTGGGCCCGAGCTGCGGCGGGGCGGGGAGGGAGCCCGGGCTCGGGGCTCACCCATGAACCTGATGGCCGCCGCTCGCAGGGACTCCTGTGGGCTCTGCAGGTACGGCAGGGCCCGGCGCAGGTGCTCGGCCGCTCGGCTCCTGTCCTGTGCCAGCTGCAGAGAGCGGCAGGAGAGAAGGGTTGGCTCCGGCTGTGCCCCAGCCCCGGCCTCCCGTGCCCGCCCAGCCCTGAGGCCCGGCCAGCCCCACACACTGGGCACCAGGGGCAGGGGGCTTCTCCAGCCTGAGGCTGGGGCTTGCAGGCCACCCTTACCAGGATGTCGCCCAACATCCACATGTTCTCCTGTTCCAGCTTCTGGAGATCCCTCCTCTTCAGGAACTTGGCTGCACAATGCAGCGTTTCCAGGGAGGCCTGGAGAGCAGCAGAGACCCAAAGTTGGCCCCACAGCCCAGGGCACAGGAGCCACGTCCCTGTGCCAAGGCCTGGAGGAGGCTGCGGCCGGCAAGGCACCAGGGCAGGAGGCAGCCCAGCTCCCTCCCAGAGCAACACCAGCAGCCCACGAATCCTCACCTCTGCCACACGCTGGTTCTCATCATGGCAATGGAAGAACAGGGGCAGGAGGCTCTGGCGCACAGGCATCTCCAGAGGATTTTTTCCCCTTCCCAAAAAGTCCATCGTACCTCGGAAGAGCCCTATAGAGAGCAGCTGGACCTGGCTATTCTCCTGTAAGAAAGGAAGGGTAAATGATGTTAGTTGATGTTAGCATTGTGTGCTCCAGGCTCACATTGGCACAGGCCTGAAAATCCACAGAGTACAAAGTGTCTGGGCAGCACTCAGTGCCCGTGGCTGAGGGCACAGAGCCTTACGTGGTCAAAGAGCGGCAGGAGCGCCTCAGCCAGCTGCAGGGCAATGGGGCTGGGTACCACGATGTATTTGTAGGTGAATATAACGCTGAGTATGATGAGTGACATCCCAATTATGTCTGCATCTTTGTCCTGAAGTAGGTCCATGAGTGTTTCAGTCAGGCTCCACATTTTTTTCGCCTGTGTGGAACACAAGTGTGTGAAATCGCAGCTTGCTGCTGTGGCAGACCCCAGAGTGCAAAGGCCAGTCCCAAAGCACTGGGGCAGCTGAAGCAGGAGGCAGGAGAGCTGGGAGCAGCTGCCTCAGAGCTCCAAGCCCAGCCAAGCCCAAGTGACTGCATTCCCCAGCTTCAGCCACTGTCCCCTTCTCACCATGGAGGGATGGTCAATGAACCTGAGAAGGGCCCTGAGCGCCAGGTGACACCTCTCCCTGCACTCGCTCTGCAGGCACCTTGAGGAGACCTGCACAACACTGTCAGTGCATTCACTGGAGTCCAGGTACTCTGGGATCTGAAAGGCACAGGGCAGTGACAGGGAAGCCAGCCGGCAGAAGCCTGGAACCGCACAGGGCCGGGCCCAGGCAGCAGCACAGGGCACGGGCAGCGTCCCAGGCAGCTGGGGCTATGAGAGGGCAGAGAGCTGGCAGGCAGCTCAGGGAGGTAGTGCTGGCCATCAGGCTCACCTCCACAAGGAATGCCAGGGCAGGCAGATCCCAGCGTGGCTCTTGTGTGCTGAGCAGCCAGAGGAAGTGCAATGCAATTCTGGAACACAACCCTAGAGAAGCATGGCGCATCTCCCTGGCAGGGTAAAAATGGGACCAGGACCCTGAGCAAATCTCTGCCAGGGGACTCACTCCCATGGGCCTGGTCTTTCTCCCCAAGGATGTGAGTGGACGTGGGCTCCTTGGGAGGCAGCTCCTTGTGGGCTCTTTCCTCTCCCAGCCTTTTCCCAGTCTGCTTGACCATCCCTTGCTAACAAGGCCCTCTGGCCCACAAGCACGGGGACGGTGTTGGGCCAGGCCCTGGGCCCAGAAATGGCAGAAATGCCAGAGGCAGTGGGGAGAAGGGGGTCTCACCTGGCCAGCAGACCCACGGCACAGTGGTGGGTGTTAGCACACAGCAGCGTGTCCCAGCCACACTTGTGCTCCATTGACAGCACCACTTCCTCATGGTGCATTTGGCAGAGGAGAGACTTGAGGGTCTGCACTGCAAACCTGTGTGCACAGCAAAGTCCAGGTCATGCTGGGAGCACTGGCTTCTGCCCTTGAGATGTGGCAGGGGCAGGAGGACTGGGATGGAGCACCTGTTGGGGCTGGTGGCAAAGCCATGTTCTTCCTGGCATCTCTTCCAGAAGTTCCAGCCCTCCTCTGGCATCTGTTCTGTGCTGAAGAACACTTGGAGGAGCAGATGCACAAAGAGCTGGGGGAAATACACTGTTAAAGCTTCTGGCCAGCAGGGCACCTGGAGGATCTTCCACATCACCACAGTTGCCTGCAGGGGACAAAGCAGTCTCAGACAGCGCTCAGTGTCCAGGTGTCCGTGTAGCAGGGCCTGAATGTGGCAGGGAGAGGCCGGGGAAGACGCAGGGAGAGAACCTGGCCTGGTGGCCCTGAAGCTGCCCCTAGGCCAGGTTTCAGCCCAGTGCCTGAGGCAGGGAGATGCAGTGGGGGAAGGAGGGTGCAGAGCTGCTGGAGAGGCAGCCTTGGGGTGAGTGCAGGCCAGTTCCAGAAACTCACAGCCAGGGCAAAGACACCCGTGGTCTTCCAATCCGAGGTGCACCTGCTGTACTCTGGCCAGTCCCCCAGCACATCCAGGAGTATCAGGAGTGCCCTCTGTGCAGTCCTGGGCGAGCACAAGATCCTCTTCCATATGGTCATTGCAGCTCTGCGGGGTCAGAGCTCCATGTCAGGCACAGGGTCTCAGACACATCCCCATGGCCTGGGTAGCAGCAGGGAGCTGAGCTGGCTGCCAGCTCTGCCTCTGCCCACTGCCCCTCAGCAGCAGCAGCAGCCAGGCAGCCCAGGCCTGTGGGGACAAGCTGCTGAGGGGCAGGGTGGCAGCATGGCAGCAGGCTCAGGGGCTGACATGCCAGGGCTGGGAAAGGGAGCAGCCAGAGGGCCCTGGAACTCTCTGTTGGTGACACACCTGGGCCAGGCTGTACAGGGCAATGGGCTGGGGAGCCGTGAGCCCTCTGGACAGGTGGGCCCCATACCTGTCACACGTTGGGGCCACACGCAGGAGAGTAATGACCACATCGTCAGGCTGTGCCTCGGTGAGATCCAGCAGGGTCCTCTCCAGCCTGTGCTCAGCAAATTCATTGGTCATGAGCACCTGGTGGATGCACCTCACGATGGCAGGCACCTGGAGAAGGCATGGGGAGAGTTGGAAAGCTGTCAGAGGGAGTCAGAAATGTCCCTAGCTTCCCCAGAGAAGTGCTTTCCTTCTCATCACACTGCAATGGCCTCCAAGGCTTAGAGTGAGCAGCAGGCGTGGCTTGGGAGGCCAAGCAATTCCTGGAGGATCAAACCCTGGCCACAGGCTGCTTACTTGCTTTGGACTGGAAAGAGCCATCCATTTCAGCATGGTAGCACTGGTGTCAGTGGTGTAGACATCACAGTTTTCCATGGACACAGTGCCCATGATGCTGGTCTCTTCCTGCCAAATGCATTTCATGAATTTGCAAGTCAGGCAGGAGAAAGAAGGTCGGGAAGAGAGGAATATTGCATGGAGTGCTCCAAGTGCGGTGCTGGGCTGGGCAGTGCCAGCAGGCCCAGCCCAGGTGGGGATGGCTGCAGGTACCTGCGCTGTTCTGGAGATGAGGCCACAGGCGTGGCCCTGCTCTTGAGTCTGGTCCATGGCTGCATCTGGCAAAGAGCAGCCAGAGCTAAGGGGCTGCAGGAGAGGCCAGAGAACACAGCCCAGCCGTGCACTCCCCAGGCAGGGACAGCCCCGGGATGCCCCCGGTTAATGCAGCACAGCCTCTGCCAAGGCACAGCCTTGGCCCTTCTCTGGTCCTGTCCATGGGTGTGTCCCCAGAGGATGGGATGGGATGGGATGGGATGGGATGGGATGGGACAGGACCCAGGTGGATGCAGGCCCCAGCCTTGTGGCTCAGCTCTGCCACTCACCCTCCTGTAGCAGCTGGAACTGCTGCACCTCTTTAGTCGTCTGTGCTGGGGAAGCTCCAGGGCCTCCTTCTTCCTCCTCCTCCACCCAGGCCAGGTTGGGTGCTCTCAGAGCTCTCTGCTCCATGCCAGTGATTGGATTTATGGCTACTTGCAGGAGCGATGCCTTGCAACAGCTTCACGTCAGCAAGTGCTGCAGTTGTGGCTGGAAGGCACCTGCAAGACTGAAGTCCTGGCAAGACCACAGGACAAGTCCTGCTCTTGGGTCTCGAGGCCTCCTGCCACAAGGACGGGAGGCTCCTCGACAAGGACAGAGGTCTGGCCTCGAGGTCACGTGTAGGAATAACACTTCAGAAAAGCTCCGGGTCTGACAGAAACGAGTGTGCTGTGCAGGGGCTCCTCACAGCACCGCTCTGGTGTGTCCTGTCCCGTCGCATGCACCAAGCACTGTGGTGTGGCCGTGTCACCACCAGCTCCTATGTCACCACATGTCACATGGGCCCTTTGACACCCTGTCCTGTGCCATGCCATGGTGACCATGCTGCACCATGTCACAAAGGGCCCTTGCACACACGGCCACCTGCCCTCAGGCCACCCCCAGCCCTCCCAAATTGGCCCAGTTGGAAGGAATCCCTCACTCGAAATGTCTAAGGCCACCTGACAGGATCTTTAGGAACAGCTCAAACCATCAGCAAACACTGCCCTGCTCTGCGGGCTCAGGGCAGCAGAAGGAGCCCCAGGGCTGCCGACACAGCCGCAGCAGGAAGGGCACGGGGCCTTGCACAGAAGCTGGCACGGCCTCCTTTGGACACGTCCTGTCTGGTGACCATCCTAAACCCGCACAGGCTGTGACACAGGCAGATGTGGGGAATGCAGGCATAGAAAGCTTTCAAGGCCTTGAGCATACAGGCTCCAAGATAGAGATGGATGCAAAGTTTGACCTGAGACCTTGGAGAAGGCTTGAAGCTTTAGAACTATAAAGTTGCACAGACTTGAAGTAAGAATAGAAGTTTGTAGTTTCAGCAGAAATACGCCTCATGTAAGTGAATAAATATGTTAAGCAAGCATGTGAAAAATGTTCAAGTTTAGCTTTTGAACCTGCCAGGGAGGTCCCCAGTGAACATCAAGGCAGACATGTGGGGAAGTGCAGATGATAGGGCTAACTCTGGCAGGAGAGGCTGTTCTGTGTCTCTGCTGATGGTGCCAGCAGCCTGAAGGAGCAGCCAGGAGAAGCACTGAAAGCAGAGAGGTGCAGTTTTGGGCAGCACAATATCAAAAGCTATCAAGCCATTAGACAGAATGCAAAGGAGGACAGCAAGGATGGGACAGGGTATGGAGGGGAAGGCCTTGGTGCAGCTGAGGTCACTTAGTTGAGCCCAGAGAAGAGGAGACTAAAGAGAGTCTTTGGGGTCTTCAGCATCCTCCTGAGAGGAATCACAGGGGCAGGTGCAGATCTCTTCACGCTTGTGACCAGTGACAGGAGTCAAGAAAAGGGCAGGCAGCTGGCTCAGGGCAGGTTATATTTGAATATTAGGAAAAGGTTTTTCACCCAGAGCATGGTCAGCCACTGGGACAGCTTCTCCCAGGAAATGGTGACAGCATCAAGCACCTCTGAGTTTGACAAGTGTTTGAACAACACTGAGCAGTCACATGAGGTTTTAGAAACCATGTAAACAGTCAAGGCTTGTGAACTCCAGGCTTACATCAGCATATACTTCTGATGATTACTTTAGGCAGTGTTTTCAGAAACTCGTTTTACGTCGTGTCATACTGCAATTCCTTGGAGATTGTGCAGAACATGTCATCCTTTTGTATACATTGCTTGTTAGTAATATAAAAAAGAATATTGGTGTTGGGTGACTCAGAGATAGCCAGTGTGTGTAAGGTGTAGTATACAGGGAATAAAGATAAGGAAAAGAGAAGAACTACTAATAGATACTGCTAAGTTTGGAAATGTAGATAGCATTAAGAATGAATAACACAAGAAGCAAAGTTGTTATTGAAATGAGTCCACTAGAATGTATTTCAGCACATTAGAAAGAATCCTAGAGGGTCATTTTTTGAAGCAAGGTCATGTGATTCAAAAGTGTAGCCAGTGGTAGCTTTTGTATAAATTAGAGAGTGATGAAAAGTGAGCACCTAAAGGATCTGTGTTGGAGTCTGAGGCACAGAGTGTGCCCTTGTCTCTGGTGCCTAGCTCTGACATCCAAGAAAACATTGAATTTCATTGAACAGCATGAAAACAACTTTTAAAATTAAGTAGAAAAACTAAAAGTGTAAGTTGTGTAGATCAGAGAGTTTTCTTAAGTCACTGGGTGAAAAAAGTTAAAATTTAGTGTATAAGCTAGTTTAGAAAACAGAAAACAAGAAGACAAAATGGCTACTTTAGGGTGTTGTCTCTTTTCCTTCTTCTTTCTTCTTCATCTTCTTCTTTTAGAGGTTTTTGGGTAGTAGCAGGTGATTGGATAGAGAATGCCGCAGTGCAGCACACAACGTCTTGGGTCATAGGGTCACTAAGAAAAATAATTTACGTGTCTATACTTAATTGGGAAAGATTAAGAATAAAAATAAAAAGGCTATGCAGTTCAAGGCCATTTTGTGCTATTCAAGCAAACTAGAGCCAAAGCTGTGGTGGACTGAACTTGTGCAGAAAGTCTGGGGAAGACCTGCCAAGTCTTTTGATAATAAATATTAATAAACGCAAGAAACAAGAAGCAAACAAGCCTTTGGAGAATCTTTCCTGAAACAGAACTGAGATAAGGGAAACTCCCCTTTGAGGAGGTATCCCAGAAGGGCTTAGCCCTGAGGAGACCAAGATTCCACAGCAGCAAGTGGTGTCCCATGTCTGTCGGTCAGTAAGAGCTCAAAGGATTTGATCAAAGCCTGCCTGGATCAGAGCAGCCAGTTCCTGAAAGAAAGCCATCTGGATGAAAATATCTGCTACCAAATTCCAGAGCTTCAAGGGCCCAGGACTCAGAAACATCGGATTCTGCTGGTCAGTAATCTGAAGAGATAGCCAGTAGGTCTGGTAAGCTCTGTCCAACCTAGGAGATGAGATGGAATATTTCTAAGGAGGAACAGGCAATTTTACAAAAATTAGAAAAAATAATAGAGCAGTCCTTACATGAAATTCCAACGAAAGAGTTGGAATTTTTACTGGTCTGGGTGAGAGAGAATTACCCCACCATTAGCAAGGAGCAATTGTTTGAACCCTATATATGGGCAAATGCAAATATGAGGTTAATAGAGTTAGAAACCCCGGGAATGTGTGTCCATGGAAATATGACAGAAACAAGTCATACTGTCTTTAATGTAATATATCACCCCCTTGCCAAGGGGGTGGAACAGGGGGAGAGGAAACCCAGCCACCCAGATCCGAACTGCCCTTTCCAAAAGCAAGGGAAACCCCCAAATCCCTCAACAGCGTGGGAGCCCCTGATCCCAACCCCACAGAGGATTTGGGAAAAGAGGGAGAGGTGTGGGGGAAAGCTGAAAAAGCAGAGGGTGTTGCGATTACTATGGAAAGCAAAGTGAGCAGTTTGGAAAAGTACTAAAAAGTACTAAAATCCATAGATTCCTAAAAGGGATTTATCTCCTAAAAAGGAATTCCTCTCTAAATACGGGATTTTAGAATTTTTTAGAATTTTAGAATATTTTTCGAATGGTACAAAACCCGTTGGAGGCTCAGCCGTTTATAAAACTGAAGCCAGAGCGAATTCATGGAGCAGCATCGCTACCTTGTGGGCAAAAAGCATCACAGCAGCTTCTAATTTTTTCTACAAATACAATCGAGAATATTTTAGACAAAAACGAAGCAATATCAACAACAGCAGGCGAAGGAATTCCTCTGTCATCGATTCAAATGCCACATTCTCTGCTTCAAGCCGATATTTCAGCTTTTCAAAAGACTGCTCCAAAGGACTGGTTCTCAGGACAGGACATCTCCAACAAGATTACAATTTTCTCCTGTTTTTCAAGATTTAAAGGAAGCTGTGTGCATTCACAATCCACAACCACTGTATTTTTCTACTATACCTACAGCTCCTCAACAACCAAAGCTACAATCTATATCAAATCTCCCTCAAAGAGGAGGGTGAGGACCTGATATGCAGGTACTTCTCAAGGAAGGTGCTGATGCTTTCAGAGAAACTGAGGACATTACAGTATTACCAGTGAGGCTTGGAAGAAGAGATGATGTTCCTAGATGGGAGCCTGTGGATCGCTGTCTTTTAAAGGATTTATTAGATGCTGTGGAAGGAAAAGGACTTGGTTCTCCACATTTTCAGCAATTATTAAGAGGTCTTTTCCTCAGCCATGAAATGACACCATATGACTGCAAGTATATAGCCTCAACAATTTTCACAGATTCACAATATATACTGTGGAATTCAAGATGGAGAAAAGCTCTCCTTGAACTGAGGAACAAATATGCAAGAGGACCGTATGCAGACATCACAGCAACTCAAATGGCAGGAGTAAATGTGCCGTATCACAAGCCAGAAATTCAAATAGCAGATCTGCCTCCAGAAGTGCTTCGAGATGTTGTAGAAGCATCTGAAAAGACACTGCTGCAAATTCAACCTACTGGAACCTCAGAAGGCATCTACACAGAAGTGAAGCAAGACCCTTCAGAGCCTTTCACTACCTTCATTGATCACCTCACACAGGTGATTGACCAGCAGGTGATGGATGAAAAGGTGAAGCCACACATGCTTCAAGGCCGTGCCTTCGCAAATGCTAATGCAGAGTGCAGACGTACTGAGAGTGCGTTGCCTGGATATCCAACCATGGAAGAAATGATAGAGGCATGTAGCAAGATAGGCACTCCGCATGTTGCGAGTGTTTCGACAGAAGAATTCGAGAGAATGCTCGAAGAACAACTCGAAGGATTTATGAAAATAGTAAAGAGTATGAAGTCAGGTTTTCAGTGACTCAGCTGTGCAGTTGTGATGGAAACATCGCTTCATGAGGGAGCACGCTTTCCATGTGGGAAACTGGGAAACATGAAAAAGAGCTGCCCATTGCAGAAAAAAGTACAAAGCCTTTGTCCCAGGTGCCGAAGAGGAAAACATCATCCCAGCCAATGCTATTCAAAAACACATGTAGAGGGAAAACCTCTAGCTCTGCTGGGAAACTCCAAAAACAGTGCAAAGAGTCACCACATGATGACACAAATGGAGATGGAGCGACAGCCTCAAAGTCAATTCCATTAAAGGCCTCCGGTCAGAGAGTGATCATCAGGGAATGCCAATCAGATTCCCTCAGCAAGACCATTTGTCAATTTCCCAGTGATCCAGGCTTATTGCCACCAGGTGCACAATGTGAATTGGCAACGTCCAACTTGGTTTGTTTTTTGAATGAGGATCATGCAGTACTCCATACAGGAGTCTCCGGAACATCGAAAAAAGAGGCAAGACTTCCTGATTATAGGCAAGGACAGATGCAGTATTTTGGGGCTTGTTATTTATCCATGTGTTGTTTCTGCAGACTAGAATGAAGAATTGACGGTTTTAGCTCAAGCTTTACGTCCTCCGTGGATCCTTTCGGCAAAACCTTTAGTAGCTAAAGCCATTGCTTTGCCTCTGCATGCAAATTATCCAATCAGACCATTGATCAGCAGGCAAGTTTTATCTATTAATGAGTCTACTGAAGTTCATGCCACCTGGGTAAAGCAGATAAGTCGCGATAGACCTGTAATCACCTGCAACTTGACATAAAATGGCAAGACAGTGTCAATTCAAGGGACAATGGACACAGGTGCCGATGTCACAGTCACCTCACATCTCTTCTGGCCCCAGGAATGGAGCTTAAAAACTCCTTTGAGTACCCTTTCAGGCAAAAAAGGAAAAGGATATGCCTGTGTCTCCACAGGTGCAGGACCAAAGTGGGTTCCTGCAAAGTGCGTGAAACCGTATCAAGCTGAGAAACAAGCAGACGAAGACTCCAGAAATCAAGAAGCCAGTACGCAAACGTGATTTAGCATGAAAACAGCATTCAACATCTTAGACATTGAACAAACAGCGTGCAAAATTTATGGACTGAGGACTTTGTGAGGGAGGGGTGTTTAATACAGAAATTTAAGAACTTTTGCGAGAGATAAGGTTGTTGAATAAGATCAATTAGCCATTGTATTTGTGCCTTATCTTTTGTTGGTTGCCTTATGCAACACAGTTTTGCCATGAATCAGTCGAGAGAAAATGTCTGGAGAGCTTTGACCAATGTGTCAAATCTAGACATCATCTGCTTGACTCATTCAGGGTCAGGGAAGCCATTCTAAAACAAGTAATCAAAGAAAAAAGTTGGTTTTTTTTGGCAAAGAGAAGAGGGAGATACAGGAATCCAGAAATGGAGAGACATTTATCTGTTTGTCCTATTCTCCAAAACAGTATCAATCCTATTTGCCATTGACAGAAAGGCTTCCAACTCTCCCTGGGTAAACCAGGATTTATAAAAAATTAAGTAGAAAGTAGTAGAATGTTTAGTATGCCACTGAGGTGAAAAATACAGATTTTATAGGGGTTTAATACACGGAGTAAAGATGGAGGAAGAAAGGTGTGGTCTTTTTTAGCTCTTCTTCTTCCTTCTTCTCCATGATTCTGCAGTTTTTGGGAGCACAAAGAATGTTTGGTTGAAAGTTAGTTGCAGTTTTAGTTATGTAAGTAGATATAGAAAACTTAGTTGTTAAAATAGAAAAACAATACACGTGTCCGTAGTTAACAAGGTTAGAAATAGATATAAAGATGAGGCAGCCGCGTGCTTCGGGGCCATTTTGTACCATCAGAGCAAAATGAGCCAGGTTGTGGTGAATTGAGCTTGTGCAGATAGTCTGGAGAGACCTGCCAAGTTTTGTAATAACCTTCTAATAAACATGAGAAACAAGATTCTAATGAACTTGGGAGTTTTTCTTCAAACCCAGAGAACTGAGATAAGCGGGACTGCCCACGAGGGAGGATCCCAAAGGAGCTCAGCCCAAAGGGGACTGAGAAATCTGTGAGAAAAGAAAAACACAGAAGTATAGAAGAAGAAAAAGAATAAGAGAAGTTACAGGTTTTAGGAGGTCTGTGATAGAGATGAGGAAGTGTTAAACTCGTTCCAACCAGCTGCCCAAAGCAGTGCCTTTAGTCTCTTTTCAGCTGGGGAGTAGCACCGGCCTTGTTGAACGCAGGCAGCAGCACGAGCAGGGCTCCTCCAGCAGCAGGGACACACCACGAGCCAGGAGGGGACCGTGGCACCAGAGGGGACTGTGGCACCAGAGGGGATTGTGGCACCAGAGGGGATTGTGGCACCAGAGGGGACCGTGGCACCAGCCGTGCCCAAGGCCTGAAAAGGGTGGCAAAGTCAGGTGGTGCTGCCTGGCTGCATGAACACCTTGGGCAGGGCGTGGTGAGGAGCCAGGTCTGGGGGCCATCCAAGGAGTCCTGTCAAGAGCAAATGGTTCTAATACACTCTCTGGGGAAAAAAAGGGGCAATCTTTTGAGTGAACTGAAATGCTAATAAATATTTGCTCACGTATGGTGGGGTTTCTCTGCAAATGGGCTTTGATGGGAAATTTCCGACGACATATAGTTTTGCTCTTTAAGTTGAGCAACTGAGGAGCTTTGTTGAGGAATGGAGAATTGTTTGTAGCTCAGTATTTTCTCAGGAGGAGCCTTGCATTTTAGCACAGGAGGAAGGTAAGGCAAAGGTTTAAAAGCTTCCCCCCCCTGAAGTGACACACTTTCTGAGGAGTCTGAGGAGAATTCCCCTCAGCCTCTGCCAGGGCTGTTTGCCTCCTCTGCAGGCTCAGGATTCTGGGAGTTCCAGGAGCCTCAGCTGCCACGGTATTTTCCTCTGAATATTTCTTGTTGTGCAGTATATAGGGAGAATATTTTGTGTGAGATTCTCCTCTGGGCTTTGAGGTGAATCTCAGTAATTCTGTTGATTTTCATGTCCAGATGAACTTTTGGTAGATAGGAAGGAAAAGGGAAGAGGCACCATGGAAAATTAATTGCTCAAAATTTGAGTGGCCCAACCACACTAAAACTGAAGTCTAAACTGAAAGAAAACTTTTATTTTTTTTTTCCTTGGTAGGTGGGTTACAACATGAAGGGTAAATAAAGGTCTTTGAAAAGGTTCAGCCAGAACCCAGCTGTATGAAAATCAAAAGGGATAAGACAGGGCATGGGAAGAATCTTCAGCCCTTCCCGTTGAAGGTAAAAGAGTAGGACAAATGCCTCTGGCTGTTACCCACAGGTAATGTGTTATTTGTAGCCAAGAGCAGATGCCCCAAGCTGCTGGTGGCCCAAGCCCTGCCATGGCTGTCCCACTTTCAGTCCTAGCTGGACCAGGGTGGCTGGCTCGGGAGGGGAGGAGGTGGGGGGATCTCAGGGGGCTTCCTCTTCACAGGCGGGCTGGGGGGCCGTGGGGGAGGCACGGAGTGCTGGTGCTCTGCTTTCCAGGTCGACTCCTGCTTCTGAGGCCACATCTGAGAGTTGATGAACGAGGCAATCTCTGGGCTCCCTGAGGGCAAGGGAGAGTCACACCTTCTTGGCTGGTATGCTGGAGCTGCAGCAGGGTGACTGTGGAGAGAGGAGGTGGCTGAGGCCCCCAGCTGCCGTGGGCACTCAGGGACCCTCCTGCACAGCAGGGCCCAGAGCGGCCAAGGCTCCCCAGCACGGCTGGAGCTGCTGGCACAGCTTGGCCCAGCTGGACAGCTGCCCCTCAAGGCCCTGGCAACCAGGGGATGGCTCTGGGCAGGGTCCCTGGCCAGGAGCGGGCCCCAGAGCGCCTCTGCCTTTCAAGGGCAATCTCGTCCCCGCTCTTTCTCCTGCCCACCTTGCTTTGCCTCTGCCCGCTGCTCCTGGGGCTGCTCTTGGCCAGGCAGCCTCAGTGGGAGCCAGCACTGGCTGCAGCCCCAGCGGGCTCCCCAGGACAAGGCCCAGCAATTAAGAGGCCAATGAAAGGCCTGGGCAGCAGCAGAACTCTCAGCAGAGTTATTTGGGCAACCACTGATTACCCACAAGTGCACAGCAGCCTCACTGGGAATGTTTCCTGACTATGAGCAGCCTTTCAAGAAGCTGGAGGGTGGAGATGAACAACAACTTACCGTTTCTTGTCCTTCCACCACTGGAATCCAACATAGCACAGGACCATGGAAAGTGGCACTGTGAACAGTGTCACTGCTGTGCCTATCATGCAGGACTTGCGCACATCCTGCGGGCAGAACACTCTTGGGGTGCTTGGTGGATTCTCAGCATTTATACTGGACTTGCCAAGTGCATCTGTGGGAGCAATGAGCAGCATGAGCCTGTGCTGTGCTCCATTGCTGAGCTGGCAGCACGGTGGATACGGCCAGGACATTCTCTGTTTCCCCCAGAGCTGGGGCCTGCAGGCACCTTGCCACCCCTTGGCACAGGCTGTGCCACCCAACAAAGCCCAGAAGGCCGAGAGCAGAGCCCGGGACAGCACAGCTGCTTGGGCAGTGGCTCCTTCCAGGGACACGGGCCAAACCCATCCCTTAGCAGCCACTGCCACCCCTGACCCTCCCTGCTCTGTGACAGCTCCCCCAGCCCAAGGGGACAGAGCCAGGCCCTGTAAGGGGCCAGTGCATCCCCTGCCCGGTTGGGAGCCAGGGCTGGCTGTGGCCCTGGGCTCACGGCAGGGCTCCCACTCTGGGCTGCTCCTGTGTCTTGGGCCTCTGGATGCTTAGGGCCAGCTACAGGAGCAGCTGCTGGGGGAGAGATGTTGGTGCACAAGTCCCGATTCCCAGGGGCTGGGAATGAGCTCCAGAGGCCTGGAAGCCGCGGCACCTCCAGCTCCATCCAGGCCCTGAGGGAAGAGCTGCTGGCACACAGCCCTGCCGAGGGAGAGCCCAGCACAGCAATTACCTCCTGTGCCTGGGCCTGGCATCTCCTCCTTTCCTGCAACAGGAGCTGGCACAGGGCCATTCCTTCCTCTAGCATATGCCATCATCTGCACAAACATCTGCTCCAGCACTTGAGAAAGGAAAAGGGACAGCTGCATAAGATAAAACTGTTCACCATTAGGGGAGGTGGTATCTTCAGGAGGCAATACTTGTTAAAGTCATGGATAAAGGTCAGGAAAATATCCAGGTTATTGGGGCTGGGCCAGGGCTCTCCCTCCTCCAAACAGTCCCTACACCTGATCTAGCCCAAGACAGAAATTGCAGGGGATCTCAGGGTGTGCATGGCCCACGCTGCAGTTTGGGCTCCCTGCCAGCTGATGCCAAATGCCTTCCTGCAGAGGCTGGGAAGAAGCTGCAGCCAGGCCAGGCTGGGAAACAGCCCTGCAGGCCATGAAAGCAGCAGCAGGGCAGCAAGGCTGCCATGGATCCCTTCCTGCTGTGCCGGGCACGGCGTGTCCTGATGTGCCCCTGGCCGCTGAGTGTCAGGAGGAGGCTGAGGGACATGAACCCACCACGGCGTCTCTCCAGATCACTCAGCATCTTGTCCAGAAGTTGGGATGCCTCCAGGGATTTCTTGTCTTCCATCTCTTTGTTCTTCCATCTTGGAGGACCTTAATGGAAAGTAGTTCCATTTCTCCATCAGTCCAGAGTGGCAATGAGTGCACCTGGGTGACTGGTGCCCTCCAAGGCACTCCCTCCTCTCTGCCTTCCACTCAGGAGCAGGAGCAGGGGGATCACGTGCCTGCAGTGTCCCCAAGTGTCCCCACAGTGGGAAGGAAGGAGCCCCTTGCATGGCAGTCAGGGGAGAAAGGTCTCCCTGGAGCTGCCAGCAGCTCTGAACTGAGCCCCAGGCAGGGCCAGGGCTTGGCAGCAGCAATGGGAGCAGCTCAGGCCCCCTGGGGCTGGCAAAGGAGCCACCGGAGGCACAGCCCCGGGGCACAGCCCGGGGCCCAGCCTCTTCCTCTCTGCTCTTCTCTGTGCCTGCACAGAGCACATGGAAGGTGACACTGGCATTGCACATAGGAGGAGATTGACAGCTAAATGCTCCTTCCTCCCACTGACAGCAATGCTGTGGGATCACTCAGGGCTCCAGAAGGGAGTGGGGCAAGGTTTCCAGAAACCATCAACCTTCAGACTCTTGAGGGAAATGGCATGAGAGTGAGCTCTTGCCACACTCACACTGATAATTCTGTGCAGAAATGGACATAGAGAACTTGCCTCCAGCATTCTCCATGGATCTCAAACCATTATGTGCCAGGGCTTTCAGATGCTCCATGTCATGATCCCAATCTAGAAGGGAGCACAGATCAGAACCATTCCATGGTGTGTTGGGACCCCCTTCTGCCTTAGGGAACTGGGCACTGCAAGGGGGTCGGGGAAGGCCATGGGAGCCAGATGTCAATGGACATGGCCAAAGCTGCAGAGGGGCCTGGGCAGCTCTGGGCTGGCCCTGGACACTCTCAACACCTTTTCCATGCTCTGTGCAAAATCCCTGAAAGGCAGGTACTGCCAAGCAGCAGAGATTTACAGCTCAAGCCTCAGCAGGGCTCAGGCCCAGAGGCACAGCAATTACCTCCTGGGGCTGTGCCTGGCATGGCCTCCCTTCCTGCAGCAGAGGCTGCCCATGAGCCACTGCTTCCTCCGGGAAAAGGCACCTTCAGCACAGCCTTTGGGTTCATCTCTGGAGAAAGGAAAAGCCACAGCTGGATCAGATGGAACCATTCCCCTTTCAGGGAAGTGGTGTCATCATGATGGGATACTAGTCGAGGTCAAAGATAAGGATTAGGAAATCATATAAACTTATGGGATTGGCCAGAGCCCTCTCTCCTCCAAACAGCCCCTACACCTGATCTACCCCAAGACCAGGAAATTGCAGGGGATCTCAGGATGTGCATGGCCCACGATGCAGTTTGGGCTCCCTGTCAGCTGATGCCAAATGCCTTCCTGCAGAGGCTGGGGAGAAGCTGCAGCCAGGCCAGGCTGGGAAACAGCCCTGCAGGCCATGAAAGCAGCAGCGGGGCAGCAAGGCTGCCATGGATCCCTTCCTGCTGTGCCGGGCACGGTGTGACCAGATGTGCAGAGAAAGCCCCCGGCCGCTGAGTGTCAGGAGGAGGTTGAGGGACATGGACCCACCTTGTCCTCCCTGCAGCATTTCCTTCAGCATTTGCTGCATGGTATTGGATGGCTCATGGGGTTTCCAGTGTCCTGTAGCTTTGTTCTTTCCTCTTGGAGGACCTTATAAAAAAATATATATCCATGTCCCAGGAATGGATCCTAAAAATCAGGGTTCAGCTTGTGGGATCAGCAAGGACACCATACTCACCCCTGTGACGGGAGCTGGGCTTGCGTGCAGCATCCAGCCCAGGAGCCTGGAAAGTCCTCCCTGCAGACACACCTGTAACTCAACAGCCACAGAAGCTTCTGTCATGTCTGCTGATCTGCACAGGCAGCACTGAGCCGCAGGAGTGCTGAGGGGATCACGCAGGGCGAGGGTAACACACGTGCACAGCTCTGTCCTGGCACCTGCAGCGATGCTGCCCTGGCTGCGATTTGGGCTCTGAGCTGGCAGCTCTCCCAGGGGGAAAGGCCTTGACCTACCCTCACCATCTCCCAGAGCCTCAGTCCTGGATGTGGGTTGAGAAGCCAGATCACCTTCACCAAGAGGCTTGGCTGCAAAGAAAGGCAGGACAGAAGAGCTCCCGTGGCTCTGTAGGAGATCCTCAGGCTCCCTGGGGCTGGCAAAGGAGCCACACGAGGCACAGTCCCGGGGCACAGCCCTGGGCCCGGCCCCTTCCCTCTCTGATCTTCTCTGTGGCTGCACAGAGCACACAGAAGGAGACACTGGCATTGCACATGGGAAGAGATTAACAGCTAAATGCTCCTTCCTCTCACTGACAGTAATGCTGTGGGATCACTCAGGGCTCCAGAAGGGAGCAGAGCGATGTTTCCAGAATCCATCAACCTTCAGACTCTTAAGTGAAGTGGCACGTAAGTTCTTGCCACTTCGACAGTGATTATTCTGTGCGGAAAGGGACATTGACAACTTGCCTCCAGCATTCTCCATGGGTCTCAAAGCGTCATGTCCTAGGGCTTCCAGATGCCCCATGTCACGATCCCAATCTAGAAGGGAGCACAGATCAGAACCATTCCACGGTGTGCTAGGATGCCCTTCTGCCTTAGGGAACTGGGCACTGCAAGGGGTTTGGGTAATGCCATGGGAGCCAGATGTCAATGGACATGGCCAAAGCTGCAGAGGGACTTGGGGAGCTCTAGGCTGGCTCTGGTCACTCTCCACCCTCTTTATAGGCCCCATGCAACATCCCTGGAGAGGCAGCAGGACCAGCCCAGGGGCTCTGGGGACTCTCTCCCTCCCACAGAGGAAACCCTCCCTGAAGCCCTGGGGAAAACCATCCCCAACGCTTCCCAGGGAGAAGGAAGTGCTGTCCCAGGAAAGGGAAGCCAGGCCCTGGGCTCACCTGCTCGCCGTGCTCGCCACGGAGCAGCCTGGGCAGCCCTGTCAGGCAGGGCCACTGCCAGGAGGAGCAGGAGGAAGAGGCGCAGAGCAAAGGCCATGGTGCCTTGTCCACTGCCAGTCCTGCAGCTCTTGCTGCCACCACTGTCCTGACACCGCTGTCCCAATGTCAGCACCACTGCTGCCACAACAGTCGTGGTCAAGGACTGACTGCTCGGTCCTTGTGGTGCTGTGCAACCACAGGGCTCTGGGACCTCTGTGACCTCAGAGCCTGCTGTCACCTCAGCCTGCTGTCACCCCAGAGACTGCTGTGACCTCATGGCCTTGGCTGTACCTCCTGCAAGTGTACTCCCATCTGTACTCCAATCTGTACTGGACTGATTGTAAATCTTTGACTTCATCAAAGGGTCATTGCTAAACAAAACCTTGGTTTTGCCTGCTGACATTGCTGGTCATGTTCTGTCCCATGAGATGCTCTTGATTGTTGCCTCTTTTCCTGGGCATGGCACTGGAGGAGGTCCAGGCCCAGGTGATGCCACTGAAGGAAATGTGCCCTCAGCCCAGGGACACTCAACACAAACTCCCCCAGCCCCTCGGGGCCCCGCTGCTGGTCACAGCAGCCCCTGCCTGGCTCCTGCCTGCCCACACCGTGGTCAGCCCCGCCTGCTCCTGGACATGGAGCTCAGCCAGGGCTGGTGCTGTGTGGGCTTTGCTGGTGGTACCAGCCAGACACTGGGGTGACAGCTCCATCTCTTTATTGGAACAGAAGAGCTGTGTCAGGCCCTGCCCTGGCAGGAGGGACCCACCTTCAGTCCAGGCCACAGAGCAGGGCGGGTCCCTTCAGGGACACAGGGCCTTGCTTTGGGTGGTGGCAGCATCTGCACAGCAGCAAGCTGATAATGCAGCTGTGACAGGGACATCACGTATGGGCATGGAGATGTGAATTGTGTGGTGCAGGTGTCTCTGAGGGAGGTGTTGGCCTTTCCTGTGAAGCTGCAGAGGGGGACCTGTTGAGAGAGGAGATGGCTGAGGCCCCAGCTGCAGCTGGCACACAGGGACCCTCTTGCACACTGGGAGATTCTCACTGTGCTCAAAGTTTCCCTCTGAAGACTAAGAGCTGAATGTGGATGGGCTTAGCAACTGGTCTGCAGGCCAAACAATTGAGGTAGCAAAAGAAGAAATTGAGAAAATACAAGTTTACCCATAGCAAGGAAGAAAGCAAGGCCGTTAGCATGGAAACCAATAAAAAGGTGCATAAGGCGTATTTGCAGTTGTAATAAATGGAATTGGTTCATGCTCACTAAATTGTAGCTGTTCTTAAAGTTATGCTTAGAAACAATCAAGAATCAGTGTTACAAAGCAGATGTACCCCTTTGCAGATGTCACATGTCAAAATTAAGGTACAGGATGTAGTTTAGAAGATAAATGGTGTCTCAAGACCAAAATGGCCTTGAGATGGACCAAAATTAGAAGAAATTTAGGCATTGGGCGTAAAGATTAGTAAATATAAGGCTAATTAGTAGACTAAGATAACACAAGGCTTAGTACGCACACGCAAACCTGTAAGGTTATCCAAAGGACAATGAGGAAAAGGAGAAGCCTTCACCAAAAGACCACCAAAAGAAGACTGAAGACCTTCTGACAACAAGTGAGGCATGTGCCATGAATAAAAATGATGTAAAGTCAGAAAAATCAGAAATAGGAGGAAACTTACAGGAAACATTAATGAATATGTATAAGCATACAGTATATGAGTTTAGCTTGAAGTGCTTTGTTTTGAACGTGAGGCAGGGTGGGAAGCCTCCATACCCTGGTGGGTTTTGCTTATGCTTTAATCATACTTAATTACTAGTAGATTATATATATAAATTTTAATTCTTTATTAAACTGTATTATTTTACTAAACTATATTCCTTTATACCACATTGCTCTTCAGATTAGTAAATTGTATTCATTTTTAATTAAACTGCCATTAAGCCAAGGGACCTAGTTGTCAAAATTCTAATTTCATTTATAAAAGTATTTTAACAAAGAAGGCTGGTACAACAACATTGGTATTTAACAACCGTGACACAATATGAGCTATATTAACAAAGAAGGCACCTTATGATGACAACATTCTACTGTTCAAACTGTAAAATATCTTTCTGTATTGATCAGGAGGTCAGGATTTACTCTTTACAATCCTGATGCTGAATATCTCCTTAGGGAGTCTGGTCACAAAGAAGAATGAATCCCTCGCAGGCTGCCCCTGTTTGGACAACCTGCTCCTCACCCCGAGCCTCAGCATGTCTGACATGGCCCACCTGGGACTGACATCCTAAAACATTGATAACATTTATCAACTTCTCTTTATCAATAAAATTGAATTAATTAATAAAAATAAAATTTCATTTTTATAATAATATTGTTTTGTATTTTTATAACCTAATTTTTATATTTATATAAAATAATTGATACATTTTTAGCAACTAAAAACATTATTGGTCCTTGGTTCAAAGTTCCACCTTCATTAATTAATTGATCACTATTTCTCCCTCTTTATGCTAATTACACCTATTTTTAGTCCTTTGATCATATTTTTTAATCATTTTCTCAGACAGGGTAAAAGGGACCACTTTGGGGTCCACGGAAACTTTTCTGAGGAACATTTGGGGCAGTTTTGTGTCTGGGGAGGGAATTTAGAGAGAACTTGGTGGTCTGGAGGACACTTGGGGGAGTCGGGTGGGCACTTGGAGGGGTACTTAGGGATTCTGTGGGACAATTCGGGGCCTGGGGGAGCACTTGGGGGTCCAAAGGGGCGCTTGGGGGTCAGGGACGTGAATCTGGGGGCCCTTCGGGGACCAGGCGGGCACTTGGGGGGCTGTAACGGGGAATCTATGGGTCGCGGGGGATGATGGGAGCTGTAGGCGCTGATGTAAAACGGTTTAATGGGGCCGCGGAGCATCACGGGAGTTATAGGCGCAGCTCCAATGGGTTCCAGTGGGGCGTGGGGCATGACGGGAGATGGAGTCCCGGCTGCAATAGCGTTTTACGGGCGTCGCAGAGCATGATGGGAGCTGTAGTCCCGTAAGTGGCTCGGAAGGCGCATTTGGCGATGTGGGGAGGTACTTGGAGAGCATTTCTGCGTCCGAGCCGTGGCTGCAGGTCCTCGGGGCGAATGTATACGGCTCGGGAGCACCTAGGGAGAACCTGGGGAGCTGTAACCGGGCTCTTTGGGGCGCGGGGCACAGCAGGAGGTTTGGGCGCGGAACTGTGTTCTGGGATGATGGGAGATGAATTCTCAGCAGTGTCTGGAAGGGGCATCTGTGAGGTCGGGAGCATTCAGTGATCCAGGGACGTTTTGGGGGGTCCCGAACGGGCGCTGAGGGGGCACTCGGGGATCCTGAAGGGTCTGGGGGACACATGGGACCTATGGGGGGCGATCCCAGGGTTCTGGGGAGCGCAGGGCATGTTCCCAGTTCCTCACAACCTGGTCTCAATTGCCCCCTGCAGGCTCCTACTCACTGCCAGGACGATCCCAGTATGATATCCCAGGATGATGTCAGTACACAGCCAGTGCAATCTCAGCCAGTGCCAGGATGATCCCAGTACAAACCAGTCGCTGCCAGTGCTGCCACTCCTGGGATCCCCCAGCCCTCTCTGTGTTCCCCCCTCCCACATTTCCCCAGAGGAGCCCCAAGGGCTGGCAGTCCCCAGCCAGGGTCCCCAGCCAGCCCAGTTTTGGGGGATCTGCAGCCCCCAATTTTCCCAGTTTCCCTCTCCTTTTCCCTGGGCCGGGTTCCCTCCATCCCCAGCGGGTGGGAGCAGCGGAGAGCCCCGCGCTGCCCATCCCGACCTATCCTGGCTCCATCCCCGCTCCTGCTGTGGGCTGTGAAGGGTTCGGGAATGGGGCACCGAGGGTGTCACTGCTCCTGGGGGAGGAGGGGGAGGGATGGAAGAGGAGGGATGAAGGAGAGCAAGACAGGATGGAAGTAGGAGAAGGGAGTGGTGTTAGGGAGGAGGTGGAGGAGGGAGGAAGAGGCGGAGCAGGAGGAAGAGGAAGAGGAGGGACAGAGGAGGATCAGGGAAAGGAGAAGGAATCACAAGGTCCAGCACACCCTGAATTCACAACCCCCACCCGTGGGATCATCACCCCGCATCCCACAGCTGACCGGGGTGGGGGAGCTTGGCCCTGGTATCCTGGAGGGTTCCTGGGTTGGGTTTTTTTGTGGGTGATGTTTGAAGAATGAAGAACTCCAAAGCTGTATGCAAAATGCCCCTTGGGGGAACATTGGGGGGTCCTGGTGGCAGCTGCTGGCAGAGGCAGCCTGGAGGAGCAGAGCCCTGTGTCCCCCAGGACCCCAAAGTGGGGAGCCCAGAGAGGAGGAGCTCTGCAATTTGTTGGACCCTCAACCGCCTGGAGAGGGGCAGGGAGAACTCCTTGGACCCCCTGCACCCCAAAGCAGAGAATAAGGGGAGAAGGGACTCTGAAGCCCCAAAAACCTCCAGCATCCCTAAGTGCTGAGATGGAAACGGGGAACTTCTTGGATTCCTGGCACTCCCAGCAGCCTGGGGAGGGCAGGGACTGAGTAGACTGGGGACCCCTAGTGCAAGCGTGACCTCCAGGAGCTGGGATGGGAGGGAAACCCTGAACACCAAAGGGGAGAGAACAGAGATGGGGAACTTCTGGGAGGCATTTTCAGGGCTGAATCTTGGTGTTTGGGGTTTTTTATGGACTGCAGATGCTTGTTGACTTCTAGAGATGAACATGGGCAGAAGGAACCCCCTCAGCCGATGTGCTCATGAATCGTATTTTTCCCCAAGACAGGATTTCCCATTCCCAAACCTTGGCTGGATGGAAGAAGAGGCTACAAGGAAGAGGAAGATGCCCCAGGACACCCAGGCAGGTGAGGAGGAAGTCAGTGCCCCTTTCCCCCTCTCTCCTGCTCCATCTCCCAGCCCAGCATGGCCCCCAGCTGCAGGACAACCCCGCTGCCAACGCCGTCCTGCTGTGGATGCACTGGGGGGATCTCCTTCCCCTTCCCTCTGGCACGGAGGCAAATCCCATCCTCTCCTTGTCCTTCCTCCCCCAGACAAGGAGCTGAGGATGGAGACCAGGGAGGACAAATCCCCACGGCAGAACCTCATGGTACAGGCTGATTTGAGCAGCTCCACAGCACAGAAATCCAATGGGGAGGAAAATCCCTGGAGATCCCACAGGAGGAGGGGCTCCAAACCCATCCCAGGGTGCTCTGAGGAGGAAAGACCCACCCTGTGCCGGGAAGGCGGCCGGAGATCCAGCCAGGCCTCTGAGCTGGTGGTCCATGAGCAGCTTCAGGATGGGGAGAAGCGCTACAAGTGCTTGGAGTGTGGGAAGAGCTTCAGCTACAGAAACAGCCTGATCCACCACCAGATGATCCACACTGGGGAATGGCCCTATGAGTGTGGGGAATGTGGGAAGGGCTTCAGCTGCGTCTCCGACTGCATCCATCACCAGTGCATCCACACTGGGGAGAGGCCCTACGAGTGTCCCGAGTGTGGGAAGAGGTTTCAGACCAGCTCTCATCTCCTCCAGCACCAGTGGATTCATACAGAGGAGAGGCCTTTCCACTGCCCCGACTGTGGTGGGGGCTTCAAGGACAACTCCAACCTCAATAGGCACCGGTGCATCCACACTGGGGAGAGGCCCTATGAGTGTCCCCAGTGTGGGAAGAGCTTCAGAAACAGCTCCTACCTGACCATCCACCAGAGGACCCACACTGGGGAACGGTCCTATGAGTGTGGGGAATGTGGGATGACCTTCAGCCAGAGGTCCCAACTGACCATTCACCAGATGACCCACACTGGGGAGAGGCCCTATGAATGTCTCCAGTGTGGGATGAGGTTTCGCATCAGCTCCACTCTCCTCGTGCACCAGCGGATTCACACAGAGGAGAGGCCCTTCCGCTGCCCTGACTGCGGGAAGGGCTTCAAGCGAAACTCCCACCTCATCTCCCACCGGCGCAGCCACAGCGGGGAGAGGCTCTACAAATGTCCCCAGTGTGGGGAGAGCTTCACCCAGAGCTCTAACTCAACCAGACACCAACAGAGGCACCACTAAGGGAAGCCCTGCGAGTGCCCCAAGTGCAGGAAGAGCTTCATATGCTGCTCCAGCTCCATCCCCCATCAGAGGACCCACGTTGGGCAGAGCCCTGATGACCCACATTACCAGTGATCTGTGTTGGGAAGA
Source organism: Cyanistes caeruleus (assembly GCF_971803275.1). Lineage (NCBI taxonomy): Eukaryota > Metazoa > Chordata > Aves > Passeriformes > Paridae > Cyanistes > Cyanistes caeruleus. The sequence continues at coordinate 2,588,280 of NW_028255889.1, read as the reverse complement.
CACTGGGCTGGTGGTCATTTTAGTTTGGTTTCAATTATCTTTTGGTTCATCTTCATCCTTGTAAAACAGACAAAATTGGGGTAAAAATCAACAAATTCATCAAAAGCATCTTAAGCCTCACTTTTTACTAGTGTTTCAAGGGAATCTGGGATTTAGGGAGAAACTTGGGGGTTGTGGCGGTATTTGGTGTAGTTGTCTCCATTTCTTGGCATTCAAAGGGATGAGAGGGTTTGATCTGCCACCTCTAAACCACTCCAAAATTTTACCATTCCACAGCCTCTAAGGGTGTGATGCCTTAAGCTTTAGCTTTCATATTTTTCATATTCTGCACTGGCTAGGTTTTTAGTTTTGAACTTCATATTAAGTGTTGGTGAGCTCTCTTCACAGAGTAGGTAGACAAAACAATTCCTTTTCTAGCTTGATACTAAGGGCAGTCATTACAAGTTTCAGGCCCAAAAGCATAAACAAGGGTGGACTAAAGGAAGAAAACAAGAAGGATGGGACTTCACCATCTGAAGCTGTAATTGGACAATGAACCCAAATATGCAGATGGACCTAAGCTTACAAAAATGTGAGACCTTACAATGAGTAGTTCATCCATTTTTGTGGCCATTTTTGGTTGATCTTGGGTGTAGCCCTGGCCAGGCTCTTGTATACCCAAGGTATATCCTTTAAGGCCTTATAATAAACTTTATTCTTACCTCTGTGCAGCCTCTGTTCTAGGTCAGCCTTCTGAAGGCATCAGGTGGAATGGGGTTGGAAGGGGACTGGGCGAAGTGGGATGTAAATCAGGTGGGGTGAGATGGGCATTGGTGGGGCAGGATGGGTGGGATAGGGATTGGGAGGTATGAAATGGGCAAAATAGGGGTTGGGAAGGAGGTCTTGATGTCCAGCAGAGATGAGATGGGTTGGCCTTGGGATTGGGGAGGTGCGGTGGGGTCTGGAATGAGACAGCCAAAGTTTGGGGATGATGAAGGGAGGGGGAGCCCATTACTGAGTGAGCTTTTGTGTGAGGTGCCCCTGCCCAGGGAGGCAAAGATTTGGTTTCAAATGAACATGATTAAAGTGAGAGGTGTGGGCAAGAGGGAATTCCATCCCTCTGCCTTGGAGTATGGGCCCTGCAAGCCCAGGAAGAAATTCCACCCTGGACCCCTCATGGGATGGCAACCCAGGGATTTCTGATTGTGTTTGGGCCCCTGGTGTTTCTCCCTTGCTGTGTTCCCAGTGGTCCCTAACCTTGAACTCCACCCTGATTCTCCAAACCCATCTCCCTGCCTCTGTTCGGGGCTGTCTCTGGATCTGAGTTTGTTCCTCTGCTGAATAAATGTTTTCCTGAGCAGAATCCCGTCTTGTTGGTGTCCCATGCCAGTTCCTGGTAACTATAGCCTCCCTGGACATGAACCTGCGGCCCTGGAACGCAAAACCCCGCAAAATTAAGACCCTCCCCAGACCTCCAAAATCCCAAAATTCCCTAAAATTCACCCAAAACTCCCCAAATTCCCTTAATTTCCCTATAATGCTCTTTTTGTCCCCCTCTGCTGCCTCTGCAGATGGTGTCTTGGGGACAACTCCAGGAATTTGGAGGGGGTCTCTCCTCCTCTTCCATCCCCAAAAACCCACCACTTTTGTGAAAAAAAATCCCAACAATCCCTTGGATTCAAGGGGATGTTGCCCCATTTTTTATGCATTTTGGGGGGGTTCCCCCCTAATTTGTCAGTGTTTTTTGCCATTTTTTGGTGGTTTTGGCATTTTTCAAAGTGAGCTTTTTTGGGGGGGGTTCCCCCAATTTTTTGGAGGTGGGTGCCTCAATTTTTTTCTGGGGGTTCACCCCCTCCCCCAATATTTCCTCCATTCCCCTCCCCCCAAATTGGGGTAAGAGAGTCTTTTTTTTCCTTTTTTTTTTTTATTTTTACCTTTCCCCCCCACCTTTTTTTTTTTTTCCTCTTTTTATTTATTTGCAATTAATTTTGAGGGGCAGGAATTTTGGAGAGGGGTCACCTGGGGTGACACGAAAAGTTGGGGAGACCCTCTTCCCACAAAAAATAGGAAAAATCCCAAGAATTCTGGTGGTTTTGCCCAGACCCAAGGTGTGAAAAATGTGAAAAAAATTATGTTCTCAGATTTTTGGTGATTTTGGGGGAGAGGGTTGCAATTTTGGGGGGATTTTGGGGAAGGGTTGCTGTTTTTTGGGGGGTGTTCCCAGGTTTTGGAGTGGAATTGAGGAATTTGGTGGTTTGGGGGAAAACTTTGGAGCTCCTGGGGGGAATTTCGGGGTTTTAGGGCAGGAATTTTAGGATTTTTTTGTAACATTTGGGTGTTTGGGGGGAAATTTGGGGTTTTGGGGAGAACTTTGGGTTTTTTAGGGGGAGGATTTGGGGTTTGGGGTAAAAAAATTGGGGTTTTGGGGTGGAAAATTTGGTGGGATTGGGGGCAAAATTTTGGGGGGAGAATTTGAGTCTTGTGAGGATGTGGGACTTTTGGAAGATTATAGGGGTTTTGGGGGTATTTGGAAGGAATTTTTGGATTTTTTGGGGAGGAATTTGGTGGTTTTGGGGGGAAAATTCAGGGGTGCTGGCAGAGTTCTGATTTTGGGAAGGGGATTTGGGGAGGATTTTTTGGATTTTGGGGGAATCTCCACTGATGGGGAGGAGTCCTGATCACAGTGAGGAGCTGCATTTTGGGGAGGCCAGAATTTGGGGAGGGGTCTCAGGGAGGATTCCTGATTTTGGGGTGGGATGTGGGGGGATTTTCCAGTGATGGGGAGGTTTCTTGGGGGTGGGATTTTGGGAGGAGTCTCATTGGGGGACCATCCTGAGCTGGAAGCAGGGGGGATGTTGGGAGTGGAATTTGGGGAGTGTAAGAAATGGAAATAATTTGTGCTAACTAAATTGTAACTATTTGGAAAGTTATTATTAGAAGCAATCAGGGCAATTAGTGTTGCAAGGCAGATGGACCCCTTTACAGATATTACATGTTAAAATTAAGATACCGGATGTAGTTTTGAGATAAGTAATGTCCCAAGAGAAAATTGACCATGAGATGGACAAAACTGGAATGACTTCAGGCAAAGGCCTGAAAATTATGAAGTGTAAGACTAATTAGTGGAACACAATGCTTACTTACATAACACAATGCTTAGTACGCACACAAAACCTGCAAGGTTATCTGGAGGACAACAAGGATGAATGTAAGCCTTTGTCCAAAGACCACCAAAAGAAGACTGAAGACCCCCTAACAAAAAGTGAAATATGCACCGTGAAGAACAGTGATGTAAAATTAAAGAATCGGAAATAGGAAGAGACTTACGGGAAACATTAATGAATATGTATAAGCATACAGTATATAAGTTTAGTTTGAATTGCTTTGTTTTATATGTGAGGTAGGGTGAGAAGTCCTCCGCATAACCCGTTCAGTTTTGCTAGTGCTTTAATCATTCTTAATTATTGGCAAGCTATATTCATATCTATATATCTATATATCTATATATCTATATATATATATCTGTATGATATATATATATATATATATATCTGTATGTGTGGGTGTGTGTGCATATACGTGTGTATATATATATATATATATATGAATATATTCACTAAATTGTACTCTTTTGCTAAATTGTATTCCTTTACATCAAATTGCTATTCAATCCACTAAATTGTACTCTTTTATTTAATTGTTTTCTTGTATTCAATTCACTAAATTGTATCATTTTTTTTTTCTTATTATTAAACTGCTGTTAACCCAATAGACCTAGTCGTCCAAATTTCAATTTCATTTATGACACTGCCCTTGGGTGAGTTACATCCACAGCGAGAGGGAGGAGGAGATGATCCCACCCATGGCTGCTGCTGGGTCCAGACATTTGGTGATATAAAGCTGAGCCAGAGCTTCAGCATCTCTCCCAAAATCACAGAATCACAGAATGCCTTGCCTTGGAAGAGACCTTAAAGTTCATCTCATTCCACCACTTGCCATGGGCAGGGACACCTTCCACTATCCCAGGCTGCTCCAAGCCCCGTCCAACCTGGCCTTGGACACTTCCAGGGATCCAGGGGCAGCCATGGATTCTCTGGGCAAGCTCTGATCTCTGCCCAGGTGAGCAGGGTCAGGACCCAAGGGAGCAGCTGGAGCTGGGCCGGAGCAGGGCTGGGGATCAGCAAAAGCTTCTTCCCCCACAGGGGGCTGGGGCAGTGCCCAGGCTCCCCAGGGAATGGGCACGGCCCCGAGGCTGCCGCAGCTCCAGGAGCCTTTGGCCAGCGCTGCCAGGGATGCACAGGCTGCGATTGTTGGGGTGTCTGTGCAGGGCCGGGGGCTGGACTCCATGATCCCGATGGGTCCCAGATCCCAGCTCAGCCCCTTGTGCAACTCTCAGCCTTTGGCTCAGCCTTTGTGTCCCCTGGAGGCGCTGGCAGAGCTGATGGGGTGGGGCAGGAGCGGGGCAGCCCCGGCGTTCCCCTGGCAGTGACACCACAGCCGGGGCAGCCCCAGCGTTCCCCTGGCAGTGACACCACAGCCATGGCAGCCCCAGCGTTCCCCTGGCAGTGACACCACAGCTGGGGCAGCCCCAGCGTTCCCCTGGCAGTGACACCACAGCTGGGGCAGCCCCAGCGTTCCCCTGGCAGTGACACCACAGCCATGGCAGCCCCAGCGTTCCCTCCCTGGAGATGCTCCAAGGGAAGCGTCCAGAGCTGCGTCCAGTCAGTGGAACTGAGCGGCCACTGAGCACCCCCAGCCTGGGCTGCTGTGGATTCCTCTGCAGACAGCTCAGGGAAGGTCCCCTTGGCCACCCACACAGTGCCCCAGACAAGTGTCACATACAGTTACAGAGCTCTGCCCAGAGCTGACAGCAGGAATCAATTAAAAAAAAAATTAAAAAATTAAAACCACCAAAAAAAACAAGAAAAAGAGGACTCCTCCCAGCAGATCCTTTCCATCCTTCAGTTTTCACGTCTGCATGTGCACAAGACCTGGGGCTGCAAAAAATGAGGCTTCATTGGCACATTTGCAGGAAAAGCAGGTTTAGGGCAGGTTATCAGCAGAACTGTTCTCAGCTGGGTGAAAAAGGCCCCTTTGGCAGCTGCAGGGCCATTGAAAATGCAGATCCTTAGGCCATGGGGGAGAAAAGGGCTCTGAATTCCCCTCCCTTGACACACAAACCCTGCTCCCAAGCTGCTCCCCACACAGGATTCTACTGGAAGACTGTGGAAAGCTGAGAGTTGACTTTGGCTTCTCCATGTTCCGTGTCCTAAAGCTGCCTGGGAGAAGAAATTTAGGGTCAACTCCACTGGCACAATCCCTCCTGGCCCAGGGCACAGCCCCAGGAAGGTCTTTGCTCCTCGCTCGGCCCTCCCTGAGGAGGCTGGCAGGGCTTGCAGTTTTATGGCATTTGTCCTTGCTGCCCCTCATGTCCCACTACCCCACAAAGAGCCCCGAGCCACCCGTGAGGGACAGGCCCTGCTGGGCCAGGCCTGGGCTCAGGGCTTGGCCTTTCTGCTTCCTCCAACCCAGCCAGGGCTGGCTCAGCATTGCAGTTCCCTGTGCTGTGCCCCAGGCTCGCTTGGCCCCTGCTGGAAAGGGACCTGAGGTACCTCGATCCCCTCGGGCAGTGCATGGGAGAAAACAACTAGCTTCCCAGGAGGGGGGAAACAAACTTTTACTTGAAAATTTAGAGAATGAAATACTTGGGAAATCATAAAGTGACATGGAATTACAGTAAAGCACTTCACAGAGCACTGACTAAGCAAACTCTAATCCATCCAACTTCAAATTATACAGATTTGGAGAAAAGGAATTCAAGAGAAGAGAGAGGGACAGAGATCCACAGTCAGCCTTGGATCCAGCGCCATCTCAGCTGCTGTGAGCTCCGGGGCTGTGGCACATGTCAGTGTCTGTAAGAGACGCTTTTGGGGTGTGGACGTTCCGGGACACGGCAGAGACCTCTATAATCGAGTTAGATGTCAGTAGTTTATTTCAGGGCGTGGGAGAGAGAGAGAACCTGCTAGGAGCCAGCAGATGAAGCTCAAAGCAGGCTCAGAGGGAACAATACAAAAGGGAGTAAAATATGAATACATGAGTTCAAGACTTAAGATAGCTAAGAAAGAGAGTAACAGAACAGAAGTGAGAGAGCTGGGAAAAGAGCATAAAGAAGAGAAGTAAAAAGAGCAGGAAAAAGAGCATAGAAAAAGTGAGGCAAGAGAGACCAGAGAGCGTAGCAAGAGAGCGAGCTCTCCTTTACAGTTGCTTATATAACCTTTGCATTGAATATTTTATTCCTTCACTAACCAATCTTTCTAAGTATACTAATACAGTAACTTTTGTGTGTGACCTGTAGAAATCGCTGCTTTTGCATATTTTTAGTTATCTCAGGGTCCTTCAGACCTTTCCTTATAAGGCTGGGAAGAGGGGTCTTAGCTTAGTTTTATTGGGGGAAAGAATGTGTTCTGGCATACCAGACCGGCTTCTTTCAATTATTCAAACTGTTCTTTCATTTGTATTTCTTCCTTAGTCTTTCTGGCTAAGGAGTCATATTTACAATTTCTTTCTAATTCTACCTTCCCAACAAGTGTCACACCCGTGTCACAGCCTCACCTGCTGTGGTTCCTCTCCCAGGTGGGGTTTTTGGGGTGCCAGGGGCTTGGCAGCCACTTTGGGGCTGGAGCAGAGGCTGCAGTGGCTGGGCTAGGGCAGAGACTGCACCACCCATTCAGAACTTGTTCTGCCCCCCAGACACACACTGGAGATGTCTGGGACCATTCATCATTTCTCTGCTCTCCAGCACCAAGGCAACGCACTCTGGCTGCAGCTCTGAGCTCATGCCCATGGCAACTACCCCTGACAATGGGGCTCCATGGAGCTGCTCTCAGGAACCCCCCAAGAGCTGGGGAGTGCCTCAGAACTGCCTCAGAAATGTGGGATACCCTAAAATCTCTTCAGGAATGTGGAATATCCAAAATCTCACTCAGTAACGGACATGCCCTCCCTTCATCATTCCCAAACTTTGACTGTCTCATTGCAGGCCCCACCCCATATCCCCAATCCCAACCCCAACCCATCCCATCCCTGCTGGACATCAAGACCCCCTTCCCAAGCCTGATTTCCCCCATTTCACACCTCCCAAACTCCATCACACCTATCCTGCCCCACCCAATGCCCATCTCACCCCTCCTGATCTGCATCCCACTTCACCCAATCCCCTTCCAACCCCATTCCACCTGATGCCTTCAGAAGGCTGACCTAGAACAGAGGCTAGACAGAGTTAAGAATAAAGTTTATTAAAAGGCCTTAAAGGATACACCTTACAAGAGCCTGCCCAGGGCTACACCCAAAATGGACCAAAAATGGTCAAAAAAAACCAAAAACAAACAACTCATCACGAGGTCTCACATTTTTGTAAGTTGAGGTCCATCTGCATATTTGGGTTCATGGTCCAATTACAGCTTCAGATGATGAAGTCCTGTCCTTGTTTTCTCTCTTCAGTCCACCCTTGTTTATGCTTTTGAGCCTGGAACTTGTAATGATTGTCCTTGGTCTCAAGCTAGAAAAGGAATTGTTTTGTCTACCTACTCTGTGAAGAGAGCTCAGTAACAAAACAGGAAGTTCAAAACTACAAACCTAGACAGTGCAAAATATGAAAAATATGAAAGCTAAAACTTAAGGCATCACACCCGGAGGGGTTGTGGAATCCAATAGTTTTGAGTGGCACTGTGCAGTTTTCAGTGGCATTGAGTGGTTCTGAGGTGACAGATAAAACTCTCGTTGCTTTGAGTGACAAAAAATGGAGAAAACTCCACCAAATAGCTCCACAACCCCCAAGTATTTCCCTGAATACCAGATTACCTTGAAGCACTAGTAAAATGTGAGGCTCTAGATGCCTTTGATGAATTTATAGACTTTTACCCCAATTTTGTCTGTTTTAAAGGGATAAAGATGAATCAAAAGATAATCGGAACAAAACAAAAGGACCACCAGCCCAGTGTGTTCCTAACACAGATCACTGGGAACGTGGGTCATCAGGGCTCTGCCCAACGTGGGTCCTCCCATGGGGGATGGAGCTGGAGCAGCACATGAAGCTCTTCCTGCACTTGGGGCACTCGCAGGGCTTCCCTTAGTGGTGCCTCTGTTGGTGTCTGGTTGAGTTAGAGCTCTGGGTGAAGCTCTTCCCACACTGGGGACATTTGTAGAGCCTCTCCCCGCTGTGGCTGCGCCAGTGGGAGATGAGGTGGGAGTTTCGCTTGAAGCCCTTCCCGCAGTCAGGGCAGCGGAAGGGCCTCTCCTCTGTGTGAATTCGCTGGTGCACGAGGAGAGTGGAGCTGATGCGAAACCTCTTCCCACACTGGAGACATTCATAGGGCCTCTCCCCAGTGTGGATCATCTGGTGAATGGTCAGTTGGGACCTCTGGCTGAAGGTCATCCCACATTCCTCACACTCATAGGGCCGTTCCCCAGTGTGGGTCCTCTGGTGGATGGTCAGGTAGGAGCTGTTTCTGAAGCTCTTCCCACACTGGGGACACTCATAGGGCCTCTCCCCAGTGTGGATCCTCTGGTGCCTGACAAGGGTGGAATTGTGCTTGAAGCCCTCCCCACAGTCAGGGCAGCAGAAGGGCTTCTCATCTGTGTGAATCCGCTGGTGCACGAGGAGATGAGAGCTCCTCTGAAACCTCTTCCCACACTCGGGACACTCGTAGGGCCTCTCCCCAGTGTGGATGCGCTGGTGACGGATAAATTCAGAGTTGCAGCTGAAGCCCTTCCCACATTTCCCACACTCGTAGGGCCATTCCCCAGTGTGAATCATCTGGTGGCGGATCAGTTTGCTGCTCGAGCTGAAGCTCTTCCCACACTCCAAGCACTTGTAGGGCTTCTCCCCATCCTGAAGCTGCTCATGGACCACCAGCTCAGAGCCCTGGCTGGATCTCCGGCCGCCTTCCCGGCACAGGGTGGGTCTTTCCTCCTCAGAGCACCCTGGGATGGGTTTGGAGCCCCTCCTGCGGGATCTCCGGGGCTTTTCCTCCCCATTGGATTCCTGCGCTGTGGAGCTGCTCAAATCAGCCTCTTCCACGAGGTTCTGCCCCAGGGATTTGTCCTCCCTGGTCTCCATCCTAAGTTGCTTGTCTGGGGGAGGAAGGACAAGGAGAGGATGGGATTTGCCTCCGTGCCAGAGGGAAGGGGAAGGAGATCCCCCCAGTGCGTCCCCAGCAGGACGGTGTTGGCAGCGGGGTTGTCCTGCAGCTGGGGGCCAGGCTGGGCTGGGAGATGGAGCAGGAGAGAGAGGGAAAGGGGCACTGACTTCCTCCTCACCTGCTTGGGTGTCCTGGGGCATCTTCCTCTTCCTCACAGCCTCCTTCTCCATCCAGACAAGGATTGGGATTGGGAAATCCTGGTATGGGTAAAACAGGGGAAGAGTACATTGACTTTGAATGTCTCTCGGTCCAAGACCATCTCTAGAAGTCACCGGTCATCTGGGGCCCATAAAAACCTCCCAAACACCAAAATTCAGCCCTGAAATTGCCTCCCAGGAGCTCTCCATCTCTGGTCTCTCCCCTTTGGTGTTCAGGGTTTTCCTCCCTGTCTCAGCTGCTGGGGGTTATGCTTGCACTCAGGTTCCCCTGTCTGCTCAGTCCCTGCCCTTTTCAGGCTACTGGGAGTGCCAGGAATCCAAAAAGTTCCCCCTGTTTCCATCTCATCATTTAGGGATGATGGGGCTTTTTGGATTCCCATGGCCCCTTCTCCCCTGATGCTCTGCTTTGGAGTGCAGGGGGTCCAAGGATTCCCCCCCGCTCCTCTCCAGGCTGTTGAGGGTCCCGTGAATTTGTGGTTCCTTCTCCTTTCTATGATCTTCCTTTGTCCCTCCCCCTCCTCCCCCAGGAGCAGTGACAACCTCAGTGACCCATTCCCAAACCCCTCACAGCCCACGGCAGGAGCGGGGATGGAGCCGGGACAGGTCGGGATGGGCAGCGTGGGGCTCTCCGCTGCTCCCACCCGCTGGGAGATTGGGAAAATTGGGGGCAGCAGATCCAACCTGGGGCTGGCTGGGGACCCTGGCTGGGGACTGCCAACCCTTGAGGCTCCTCTGGGAAGATGCAGGAGGGGGGAACACAGAGAGGGCTGGGGGATCCCAGGAGTGGCAGCACTGGCAGGGACTGATTTGTACTGGGATCATCCTGGGATCGTCCTGGCAGTGGCTGAGATTGCACTGGCTGTGTACTGACATCATACTGGGATGATACTGGGAGCAGCTGGGACCATGCCAGGAGAGACTGTGATCACACTGAGGGAGACAGATCATACTGGCATCATACTGGGATGATACTGGCAGTGAGTAGGAGGCTGCAGGGGGCAATTGAGACCAGGTTGGAGGCAAATGTGATATACTGGGAGTGAATGGGATCGTGCTGAGGCTGACTGGGAGAGTTGAGATCAAATGGGATCATGCTGGAAGGAACTGGGAGAAACTGGGAATATGCCCTGCGCTCCCCAGAACCCCAGTATCGCCCCCCATATGTCCCATAAGTGTGCCCCAAACCCTCCAAGATCCCCGAGTGTCCACTCAGCACCCGTTCAGGACCCTGCAAAGCGTCCCCGGATCCCTGAATGCTCCCGACCCAACAGATGCCCCTTCCAGACACGGCTGGGAATTCATCTCCCATCATCCCAGAACACGGTTCCACGCCCAAACCACCTGCCGTGTCCCCCGCCCAAAAGAGCCCGGTTAGAGCTCCCCAGGTTCCCCCCAAGTGCTCCCGAGCCGTATACATTCGCCCCGAGGAACTGCAGCCACGGCTCGGACGCAGAAGTGCTCCCCAAGTGCTTCCTCACGCTGCCAAACGCGCCTTCCGAGCCACTTCCTGGACTACAGCTCCCATCATGCTCCGCGGCGCCCATAGAGCGCTATTCCAGCTGGGACTCCATCTCCCGTCATGCCCCACGCCCCACCGGAATCCACTGGAGATGCGCCCATAACTCCCGTGATGCTCCGCGGCCCCATTAAACCGTATCATACCGGTGCCTACAACTCCCATCATCCCCCGCGGCCCATAGATTCCCTGTTACAGCCCCCCAAGTGCTCGCCCGGACCCCAAAGTATCCCCAGATTCCCCTCCCTGACTTCCAAGTGCCCCCCTGGACCCCCAAGTGCTCCCCCAGGCCCTGAATTGTCCCACAGAATCCCTAAGTGCCCACCTGGCTCCCCCAGGTGTCCTCCAGACCACCAAGTTCTCTCTAAATTCCCTCCCCAGACACAAAACTGCCCCAAATGTTCCTCAGAAAAGTTTCCGTGGACCCCAAAGTGGTCCCTTTTACCCTGTCTGAGAAAATGATTAAAAAATATGATCAAAGGACTAAAAATAGGTGTAATTAGCATAAACAGGGATAAATAGTGATCAATTAATTAATGAAGGGAATTGTGGTACTTTGACCAAGGAATGATAATGTCTTTAGTTGCTAAAAATGTATCAATTCTTTCATATAAATATAAAAATTAGGTTCTAAAAATACAGAACAATATTATTATAAAAAAATAAAATTTTATTTTTATTAAGTAATGTAATAAAGAATTGGGTAAATAAAAATTCGGAATAAGAGGTTTAAATAAAGTATGTGTAAGTATAACTAATGAAAATACGGAATAAGGAATTCTCCTCCAGGTCGAGGCAGAATTCCTTTTCCAAAGTCACGGATTGCAAAAGAACCCCCCCCAGATAACAAGCTTCAGCAGGCTCATCAACTCGGAGGAAAGGACAGGACACAGGTCATCATAGAAACAAAAGAACCAGCCTGAAAGTCTACCTCCAGATAAAGGCAACGCCCGGCCGATTTCGGCTGGAGACCATCAAGCAAGACAAAAGGGACGAGCCCCAGGAAAATGGTCGTTGCCAGAATCGAACACCACACCCGCCAAACCCAAACTACAGAAACTCAATCAAGAAAGACAAAGAAGAGACTACTCCTCCGAGATATCCATCGGCGCTAGCCCGGATCCCTCGGTTCTGCTGTGATGAAATATGTTAAAATACATACAGACTCACTTTGCATTTGAGGAGACTCTGCCCGGACACTTACTGATTCAATGTTCTAGGCCAGGAAATCCATTCACCCGACAATCAGGGACACTTGGTGAATGGAAACTGGTTGGAATTCTAGCCTGGGGACATAAAATCCCTATAAAAACCCAGGCCAGAGAACCCTCAGACGTGGATTTGGGAACACCTATACCTTGCGTATAGACCCTGTCCACCCAGCGCTGCACTGTCCATTTATTGTGGTTTTTCCTCGCTGTTCGTTGCTTTATTAATTTATAATAAATTTATCTTTGTTAATCTTTAATCTGCCGTTGCATTTATAACAAGCAGCAGCAGCAACAGGGCTGTGTTTGAGCACTGCAAATGTGACCTGTGTGGCTTTAATTCTCTTTGATTTTGTGCTCAGGGCCTTGGGAGCATTTGGAGATCTACTACTCATGAGGCCTTTTTAACAAGCAGTCCGAGTTCCCTGTCAGAAAAGCACAGTGGGCCGCACTGATTGAAAGAGGCAATTGCAGCTGTACTGCTAAAATTCAAGTGGCAAGCAGAAGAGGGGCAAGAGCAGCCAGGATCTACAATTGCCAAGGCCAAGGCACCAACAGCCTCCTGCTGTCACCTCAGGGTGAGTAAAACAGTGCTGAAAACAGCGCTGGAACCCGATCCTTTCTTCCTCTGAGGGCTGGCTGAGGGCAGCAGAGGCGGGCCTGAGGAATCAGGGCTGTTTGTGGGGGATTGTTGCTGTAGTCCAGAATTGCCCTGGCAAAAGGCCTGGCAAGCCGAGGCAGGAGCAGGTGGGAAGGGCCGGCGCTGCTGCTGCTCGTGGCCGGGAGCCCCGGCCGGGCCGGGCCGGCGCCCGCTGCGCTGCGGCTGCTGCTGCTGCCAGAGCCGGGCGGGACTCGGGGACAGGGAATGGACACGGGGGGACAGCAAAGGCCTTGGGGGCTGCAGGGATGTTGGCACTGGGGCCAGCGCCAGCACAGAGCTTCAGCCCGCAATGAACCCCGAGGGAAACGCTGGGGAAAGGCTCCATTCAGCCTTTGTTTACTCGTCGCTATGAAGGGACCGAAATAAAAGGAGAAAGAGCAGGGCCCGACCCCTTCTCCTTTGGGAGGAGCCCCGCGCCTGGAGCTGAGAGGGGCCGTGAGGAAAAATGAGGGGCCATGAAGGGCTTTGAGAGGCCATGAGGGACCATGAGAGGCCATGAGAGGTTTTATGAGGCCATGAGAAGTTCTATGGGGCCATGAGGGGCTGTGAGGGGCCATGAGGAGCCTCAGCCCTGGCAGGAGGAGGTCCCACCATGTCCCCAGGGCAGGGCCGCCGTGAGGGGCCGCGAGCGCAGACGTGGCAGCAGAGCGGGCTTGGGGCGCCTCTGGGAGGGGATGAGACCCTTCCCCCGCTCCAAACCACACCAAACCCAGCATTAACAGGATTTTCCGTCTTTAGAATCCACTGGCAACTTGGAGTTGAGTGTCCAGTTTAATTCTGGTGGGAAAAACAAGGGAATTTTCCCAGTGTGTGACATCCAGCATTTGTTATTTATGTCTAAGATTTAAAAGTCTTGACAATGAAAAGTAATACTAAAAAATAATAATAACAACAACAAGACCAAGAAATAAAGCCCCGAATCCCAACAGTCAGCTCAGAAACATGTTTTTGTTTGTAGTAATAGAGTAGTACTAAAGAAATAAATGAAAGCGATTTAATTTGTAATTCAGACAAAAGATGTTTCATCTTTTTCCAAGGTTCTGGTCCCCTTCCTCCAGGGTCATTTCCTTTACTCACCCACTTTCTAATAGCTAGAAGGGAGTTAAGGCCATTGGAAAAGACAACAGCTCCTGTTTCCAAGATTAGCAGCCACCACTCCAGGGACCCTGAATTGCCCCCAGGCACGTGTGTGCACTTGAAGGGTGAGTGGGTGTTGGGGACAGAGATCTCAAACTCCTTCTAAGGCTGTGAGAAACCCACAAGTGGCAAAGTATCATTGTGGGTCAGCTCCTGCTGAAATTCCATTCCCCCACACCCTCCAAATGGGCAGGCAGGGCTGGGCTCTGGCAGGGTTCAGTTTTGAGTGCCTTGTGCTCCCTGGCATGGAAGTGATCCTATGAACTCTGGTATTGATGGACTGTGGTATGGCTGCTGAAAGAGGAGGGGGAATCTCAGGAGACAGGAATGTCGCTTGTTCTCCCTTCTCCCTGCAGAACCCCCTCTCCAAAGAGAAATGCCTGTGCCGGGTTTCCATGAGACCCCTTCCCTCAGGCCAGTGTCTGAGCCATTGTGTGGTCTGCAGGAGCCAAAGCCAGAGGAGTCCCAATATCAGTCACCCCACGGTCCCAACACAGCAGGAGAAAGCACTGCTTGCAGTGGGGCTGCTGATCTGTGACCTGTCCTGGTTCCATCCACCCCACTCCTCTCAGCCACAGGCACCAGAAGGATCCCAGGAAAGCCACAGTGCTGTACCAGATGCCAGGAGCACTCCCTGCTGTGGCCTCAGGGATGCTGGGTGACCTCGTCGATGAGGATCTCTGACTGGTGATGGAATGTACAGTTACAGCAGAGAACGTTGCTTGTTTCTAGAACTAGAACAAAGATCCCAGATGGAACAAGCCTTGCTGGTTTTAGTCAGAAGCATCAGTGACCAAAAGTTGTATTTCCTGTGGTTTGGTCACTTCTTTGTTCCTTCTCAGTGTTCAGGCTGGGCTGTGGGGTGTCCTCATTTGCTGCATTTTCTGAGCTCCTCTTGGATCCTTTGAGCAATAGGTTGTGCCCTCTGAGGATCCTTTGTGCTCCTTGGTGACCCAGGAGAACCTTGCAGGCAATTTTTGGGGGAGCTGCTGCTGTGATGTCACAGGAACGTTGCCTTGTCCTTGTGGTGTTCCCGTTGCTGTGGGGCACAGAGGCCTCAGTGTCAGAGCGGCTCTGGGCACCTGCTCATTGCTTGAGGATCCTCCTGCCTGAGGCATTCTCAGCAGCCAGCCCAGCCCCTGATGGGTGTCCTTCTGTCCTTGCAGGGGGACAGAGAGTCTGTAGACATGTGCAGCACAGCCAAAATGATCCAGCAAGTGGTTGTTGCAGATTTGCACTCTGGACTCTGGGGCTTCTTATGGGTATTTTTTAACTCACTGGGCCCTGAAGTTGAGGATTTCCCCAGGTGCACCATATGTGCCTTTGGGATTGCTGTGGGCTTTCTGTTCATCCTTTGGAACGGAGGTGATTTTGAATGAAAATTGCCATTAAGATGCCATTTATTTGGGAGAGCTCCTGCCAACAACTTCTTAAAAAAGGGGTTGTTTGTAGCCAGCAGGGTGTGCACAGCATTGGAATGGAGCCTTGGGGGGTTCTGTTCCCCAAGAGGAGAGTCTGTGGCAGCCGACCCTGGCACTCCCTCTGTTTGCTCACCCAGCCAAAAACTGGACACAGCCTTATATTTTGTGCTGTTCTCTTGCTTGCTGTGTGATCCAAAAGGACTGTGACTCCAGGAGGGAAGTTGTGAAAGTAAAATGCTCTCTCTTGGCATTAACTTGTTGTGTGGGATTTGCCAGCAGAGGCAGCTTTTTCTCCTAACAGCATCTGGTTCAGGTGAAGGTCCCCTCACACATGGACACTGGGAAGCTCCTTCTTCAGTGGGCAGGAAAAAAACCTTTGGTGTTCAGAGATGCCAGCTGTTCCCTTTCAACACCAGTATGAGTCCAGTAAGCTCCAGTATGATCCTTGTCACATGGCAGCACTCCCAGGATGATCCCATTTGCCTCTGACTAGATCAACCCAGTCAGTCCCAGTATGATGCCTTTGGCTCCCAGCATGCTCCCAGTTGCTCCCAGTCACCCCCAGTATGGGGGATGATGTGCATGGTATGTTCCCAGTCATTCTCAGATACTCCCAGTATGAGTCCAGTCACTCTCAGTATGATCCAAAACTGGATTGGTGGGAGGCTTCATGGAATCCTGGAGACCATTGTGACACTCTAGGGCCCCATGGAACCGTGGTGACACCAGCTTGGCTGGGAGTGTTGATGTGCTGCAGGGTAGAAGGGCTCTGCACAGGCAGCTGGACAGGCTGGATCCAGGGCCCAAACCCAACAAGGTGAGGTTTAACAAGTCCAAGTGTCGGGTCGTGCACTTTGGCCCCAACAACCCCTGCAGTGCTACAGGCTGGGGACAGAGTGTCTGGACAGCAGCCAGGCAGAAAGGGAGCTGGGGCACTGATGGACAGCAGGCTGGGCATGAGCCAGCAGTGTGCCCAGGTGGCCAAGAAGGCCAATGGCTCCTGGCCTGGATCAGGAACAGTGTGGCCAGCAGGAGCAGGGCAGGGATTCCTCCCCTCTACTCTGCACTGGTTGGGCAGCACCTCGAGTGCTGTGTCCAGTTCTGGGCCCCCAATTTATTTAGGAAGGTCATGGATGGGCTGGAGCGTGTCCAGAGAAGGGCAACAAGGCTGGTGAGGGGTCTGGAGCACACAAGTCCTGTAAGTGATAGTAAAAGGTCTCAAAATGTTAGAAAATTTTGGGACTTATAAAGTTAGTTAGGTTTGGAAAGGCCTTGGAAAAGTTGGCCCTGGGAAATGTTAGGCCTTGTACTTGCTAAAAGTCAGGTCAAAATTGCACCTGTGTAATCAGTAGATGATCATGATACAATTATTAGATGTGATTAGCTGTAATTATTGTTTAAAGAACGTGAGGAACAATGTTAGGGGGCTGGGGTGGATCAGGAGAAATCCATGCTTGAGTAAAAACAATGCATACAATAGAACAATGTAAGTTTAATAATTAATATGTGAGTTATATAATGCTAGACTATGAAAATATGTTCAACCCAAAACCAAGATGAGAGAGATTTGGGTATGTGTACCCCTGACACCCAGATCTCTTAATAAAGCACCCGCATATAATCATTTGTGGTTATGTGTGTTCCTGAACGCTAACAATTTAATCAGATTTTACTGGAATTTTCGGAGATATTTGTGGAATTTTGTGTAATAATTGTGGAATTCTGTGGGATGTTTCTGGAATTTTGTGGGATTTTTCTGGAATTTTCTGGGATGTTTCTGGAATTTTGAGGAATTTTGACTAGACTTGAAGAATTTTGAAATATTTTTCTTAGATTGTGTGGAAATTTGTGGAGATTTTGTGGGATGTTTCTGGAATTTGGTGGAGTTTTGTGAAAATGTAAAGAATTTTGTAGGAGGTTTCTGGAATGTGCGGTTTTTTTGAAATGTTGTGGAATGTTCTGGAATTTGGTGAGATTTTGAGAAGACTTGAAGAATTTTGAGGGATTTTTCTAGGATGTGTGGAAATTTGTAAAGTTTTTGTGGGAAGTTCCTGGAATTTGATGGGGTTTTGAGAAGATTTAAGGAGTTTGTTGGGATGTTCATGGAATTTTGTGGGATTTTTCTAGAATTTTGAAGGACTTTGAAGAGACATGAAGAATTTTGAGGTATTTTTCTTAGATTGTGTGGAAATTTGTAAAGATTTAGTGGGATATTTCTGGAATTCAGTGGGGTTTTGAGAAGACTTAGGGAGTTTGATAGGATGTTTGTGGAATTTTGTGGGATTTTTCTGGAATTGTGTGGGATGTTTGTGGAATTTTGTGGAAAAGTTTTTGTGGGATGTTCCTGGAATTTGGTAGGGTTTTGAGAAGGTTTAGGGAATTATGTGGGATGTTTGTGGAATTTCGAAAGACTTTGAGGAGATACGAAGAATTTAGAGGTATTTTTCTTAAATTGTGTGAAAATTTGTGGAGATTTTGTGGGATGTTTCTGGAATTTGGTGGAGTTTTGTGAAAATGTAAAGAATTTTGTGGGAGGTTTCTGGAATGTTGTGCGATTTCTTTGAAATGTTGTGGAATGTTCTGGAATTAGGTGAGATGTTGAGGAGATTTGAAGAATTTTGAGGGATTTTTCTGGGATGTGTGGAAATTTGTAAAGTTTTTGTGGGAAGTTTCTGGAATTTGGTGGGGTTTTGAGAAGCTTTTTCTAGAATTTTGTGTGATGTTTCTGGAATTTAGTAGGGTTTTGATAAGACTTAGGGAGTTTGTTGAGATGTTTGTGGAATTTTGTGGGATGTTTCTGGAATTTTGAAGGACTTTGAGGAGACATGAAGAATTTTGAGGTATTTTGCTTATATTGTGTGGAAATTTGTGGAGATTTTGTGGGATATTTCTGGAATTTGGTGGGGTTTTGAGAAGATTTTTCTGTAATTTTGTGTGATGTTTGCGGAATTTTGTGGTAAGTGGAAGAGATTTTGAGGGATGTTTCTGGAATTTGGAAGGGTTTTGAGAAGATTTAGGGAATTGTGTGGGATGTTTGTGGAATTTCGAAAGACTTTGAGGAGACATGAAGAATTTTGAGGTATTTTTCTTAGATTGTGTGGAAATTTTTGGAGATTACGTGGGATGTTTCTGGAATATGGTAGGGTTTTGAGAAGATTTAGGGAGTTTGTTGGGATGTTTGTGGAATTTTGTGGGATGTTTCTGGAATTTTGAAGTACCTTGTGAAGATTTAGAGAGTTTGTTGGGATGTTTGTGGAATTTTGTGGGATGTTTGTGGAATTTGGTGGGATTTTTGTGGAATTGTGTGGGATGTTTCTGGAAATTGAAGGACTTTGAGGAGACATGAAGCATTTTGAGGTATTTTTCTTAGATTGTGTGGAAATTTTTGGAGATTTTGTGGGATGCTTCTGGAATTTGAAAGACTTTGAGAAGTCATGAAGAATTTTGAGGGTTTTTTTATATTTTGTGGAAATTTGTCAAGATTTTGTGGGATATTTCTGGAATTTGGTAGGGTTTAGAGAAGATTTAGGGAGTTTGTTGGGATGTTTGTGGAATTTTGTGGGATGTTTCTGGAATTTTGTGGAAATTTTTGTAGATTTTGTGGGAAGTTTCTGGAATTTGGTAGAGTTTTGAGAAGATTTAGGGAGTGTGTTGGGATGTTTGTGGAATTCCGTGGAATGTTTTTGGAATTTGGTGGGATTTTTGAGGGATTTTGCAAGATGTTTCTGGAATTTCGTAGGGTTTTGAAAAGATTTTTCTGGAATTTTGCGGGATGTTTGTAGAATTTTGTGGAAATTTTTGGAGATTTTTGTGGGATGTTTCTGGAATTTGAGAGAGTTTTGCAAAAATGTAAATAATTTTGTGTGAGGTTTCTGGAATTTGGTGGGGTTTTGAGAAGACATGAAGAATTTTAAGGTATTTTTCTTTGTGTGGTAATTTGTAAAGATTTTGTGAGATATTTCTGGAATTTGCTAGGGTTTTGATAAGACTTAGGGAGTTTGTTGGGATGTTTGTGGAATTTTGTGCTATTTTTCTGGAATTTGTGGAATGTTTGTGGAATTTTGTGGAAATTGGAAAAGTTTTTGTGGGATGTTTCTGGAATTTGGTACAGTTTTGAGAAGATTTAGGGAGTTTGTTGGGATGATAGTGGAATTTTGTGGGATTTTTCTGGAATTTGGTGGGATGTTTCTGGAATTTGGTGGGGATTTGCGAAGATTTTTCTGTAATATTGTGGAATGTTTGTGGAATTTTGTGGGAAGTGGAAGAGATTTTGTGGGATGTTTCTGGAATTTGGTAGAGTTTTGAGAAGATTTAGGGAGTTTGCTTGGATGTTTGTGGAATTTGGTGGGATTTTTGTGGAATTTGGTGGGATGTTTCTGGAATTTTGAGGGATTTTGACTAGACTTGAAGAATTTTGAAAGAGTTTTCATAGATTGTGTGGTAATTTGTGGAGATTTTGTGGGATGTTTCTGGGATTTGAAAGACTTTGAGGAGACATGTAGTATTTTGAGGGTTTTTTTTATATTGTGAGGAAATTTGTCAAGATTTTGTGGGATATTTCTGGAATTTGGTAGGGTTTTGAGAAGATTTTTCTGGAATTTTGTGGGATGTTTGTGGAATTTTGTGGAAATTGGAAGAGTTTTTGTGGGATGTTTCTGGAATTTGGTAGAGTTTAGTGAAGATTTAGGGAGTGTGTTGGGATGTATGTGGAATTCCGTGGAATGTTTTTGGAATTTGGTGGGAATTTTGAGGGATTTTGTAGGATTTTTCTGGAATTTGGTAGGGTTTTGAAAAGATTTTTCTGGAATTTTGCGGGATGTTTAGAGAATATTGTGGAAATTTTTGTGGGATGTTTCTGGAATTTGGTGGGGTTTTGAAAAGATTTAAGGAATTGTGTGGGATTTTTCTGGAATTTGGTAGACTTTGAGGAGACATGAAGGATTTTGAAGTATTTTCATAGATTGTGTGGTAATTTGTGGAGATTTTGGTGGGATGTTTCCGGAATTTGTTAGGGTTTTGAGAAGATTTAGGGAATTGTGTGGGATGTTTGTGCAATTTCGAAAGACTTTGAGGAGATATGAAGAATTTTGAGGTATTTTTCTTAGATTGTGTGGAAATCTGTAAAGATTTTGTGGGAAGTTTTTGGAATTTGGTGGGGTTTTGCGAAAATGTAAAGAATTTTGTGGGAGGTTTCTGGAATGTTGTGCGATTTTTTTGGAATGTTGTGGAATGTTCTGGAATTTGGTGAGATTTTGAGAAGACTTGAAGAATGTTGAGGGATTTTTCTAGGATGTGTGGAAATTTGTAAAGATTTTGTGGGAAGTTTCTGGAATTTGGTGGGGTTTTGAGAAGATTTTTCTAGAATTTTATGAGATGTTTCTGGAATTTGGTAGGGCTTTGAGAAGGTTTAAGGAGTTTGTTGGGATATTTGTGGAATTGTGTGGGATGTTTGTGGAATTTGTAAGACTTTGAGGAGACATGAAGAATTTTGAGGTATTTTTCTTAGATTGTGTGAAAATTGGAAAAGTTTTTGTGGGATGTTTCTGGAATTTGGAAGAGTTTTGAGAAGATTTAGGGAGTTTGATGGGATGTATGTGGAATTTTGTGTGATTTTTCTGGAATTTGGTGGGATGTTTCTAGAATTTTGTGGGATTTTGGCTAGACTTGAAGAATTTTGAAAGATTTTTCTTAGATTGTGTGCAAATTGGTGGAGGTTTAGTGGGAAGTTTCTGGAATTTGGTAGGGTTTTGTGAAATTGTAAAGAATTTTGTATGAGGTTTCTGGAAGGTTGTGCGATTTTTTTGGAATGTTGTGGAATGTTCTGGAATTTAGTGAGATTTTAAAGAGACTTGAAGAATTTTGAGGGATTTTTCTAGGATGAGTGGAAATTGGAAAAGTTTTTGTGGGATTTTTCTGGAATTTGGTGGGGTTTTGAAAAGATTTTTCTGGAATTTTGTGCGATGTTTGCGGAATTTTGTGGAATATTTTTTGTGATTTTTGTGGCATGTTTCTGGAATTTGGTGGGGTTTTGAGAAGGTTTAAGGAGTTTGTTGGGATGTTTGTGGAATTTCGAAAGACTTTGAGGAGACATGAAGTATTTTGAAGTATTTTCATAGGTTGTGTGGTAATTTGTGGAGATTTTTGTGGGATGTTTCCGGAATTTGTCAAGGTTTTGAGAACATTTAGTGAGTTTGTTGGGATGTTTGTGAAATTCCGTGGGATGTTTTTGGAATTTGTTGAAATTTTTGTGGAATTGCGTGGGATGTTTCCGGAATTTGGTAGGGTTTTGAGAAGATTTTTCTGGAATTTTGTGGGATGTTTGTGGAATTTTGTGGAAATTGGAAGAGATTTTGTGGGATGTTTGTGGAATTTGGTAGGGTTTTGAGATGATTTAGGGAATTGTGTGGGATGATGTTTAGAATTTCGAAAGACTTTGAGGGGCTATGAAGAATTTTGAAGTATTTTTCTTAGATTGTGTGGTAATTTGTGGAGATTTTGTGGGATGTTTCTGGAATTTGGTAGGGTTTTGAGAAGACTTAGTGAGTTTGTTGGGATATTTGTGTAATTTTGAGGGATTTTTCTGGAATTTGGTGAAATGTTCGTGGAATTTTGTGGAAATTGGAAAGGTTTTGTGGTATGTTTCTGGAATTTGGTATGGTTTTGGGAAGATTTAGGGAGTTTGTTTGGATGTTTCGGGATTTTTGAGGGATTTTGACTAGAATTGAAGAGTTTTGAGTTTTCTTAGATTGTGTGCAAATTTGTGGAGATTTTGTGGGATGTTTCTGTAATTTGAAAGACTTTGAGGTGACATGAAGAGTTTTGAGGGTTTTTTTTAGATTGTGTGGAAATTTGTGGAGATTTTGTCAGATATTTCTGGAATTTGGTAGGGTTTTGAGAAGATTTTTCTGGAATTTTGTGGGATGTTTGTGGAATTTTGTGGTAATTTTTGAAGATTTTGTGGGATGTTTCTGGAATTTGGTAGAGTTTAGAGAAGATTTAGGGAGTGTGTTGGAATGTTTGTGGAATTCCGTGGAATGTTTTTGGAATTTGGTGGAAATTTTGAGGGATTTTGCAGGATTTTTCTGGAATTTGGTAGGGTTTTGAAAAGATTTTTCTGGATTTTTGTGGGATGTTTGTGGAATTTTGTGGAAATTGGAAGAGGTTTTGTGGGACGTTTCTAAAATTTGGTAGGGTTTTGAGAAGATTTAGGGAATTGTGTGGGATGTTTGTGGAAATTCGAAAGACTTTGAGGAGACATGAGGAATTTTGAAGTATTTTTCTTAGATTGTGTGGAAATTTGTGGAGATTTTGTGGGATGTTTCTGGAATTTGATGGAGTTTTGCGAAAATGTAAAGAATTTTGTGGGAGGTTTCTGGAATGTGCGATTTCTTTGAAATGTTGTGGAATGTTCTGGAATTTGGTGAGATTTTGAGAAGACTTGAAGAATTTTGAGGGATTTTTCTAGGATGTGTGGAAATTTGTAAAGTTTTTGTGGGATGTTTCTGGAATTTAGTGGGGTTTTGAGAAGATTTAGGGAGTTTGTTGGGATGTTTCTGGAATTTTGTGGGATTTTGACTAGACTTAAATCATTTTGAAAGATTTTTCATAGCTTATGTGCAAATTTGAGGAGATTTTGTGGAATGTTTCTGGAATTTGAAAGACTTTGAAGAGATGTCGTGGTTTTAAACGAATAACTGAGAAAATTACTTATTTCTTGCTGTGAGATATGGATTAGAACAAGAGCAAAACAGGCCTAAAACTTAAAAGGAAAAAGGAAAGTTTATTGACAAACTACAATAGTAAGAACACCAGAATAAACTTCCAGAAAACCTTTTCATCCCCTATCTACTCACTATTTCCTTGTTCACATGACAACAGAGACAAAAACTTTGGAACTTTGATGGTTAAAACAGTCCCAATTCTTGCTACAGTCTTTTCACCAGTCTTTGTAGAGAAACAGAAGTTTCTTCCTGTTAATTTATGGAGTTTCTCAGAAGAAAACTATTTTTGTTATAGTTTTCCATTGCCCTAATGTTTGCTGCCCAGAGCTGCTATTATTCGAGCCCACTCCTCCCATTTTCACATCACTCTGAGGTTTGTATGGGCCATGAGTCTAGGGGTAGCATTTTTAAGGATAAGTTATTCAAACGCAAAAAGTCTTCTTCATCTGTTCTGTGAGCTTCACTAGAAAACAGTTTTCTCATTGCCTCTCAAGGCTTCAAATCTCCCAGCACTTCACTATACCACAATTACTCTACTCTTTACTCAAATTTACACTTTGAACACTTTATTCCTCTCTAGATTCTGTATCATGAATTAAAGGAGTTCTTTTCAGAACTGTCCATCTCCATAGTTTTAACAGAAAGATATTTCAGCTTAATTAAAGCATCTTCTTAATTCTCTACCTTTTCTGAAGCTTCTTTTCTTTCCTGTCAGTGGTAGTTTATAAAGTCTGTTTTCATGTTGACCACTCTCTCTCTCTCTGGATAAAAAGATTAATCCGCAAGTCTCATCTGGGTAATGAAAGAGTTAAAATCTTGCCCAGGCTTTTTGTAGGTGGTTCGGTGATCTCTGCCAAACAGGAGCTGGAGCTGTCTGCGATGGAAAGTTCCTCATGGCTGCTCTGGAGAGTGTAGTCGCCGCTCCAGCCCGCTGCAAGTCCAGGGCCTCTCTCTTTCTTCACTCGGCATTTTCCAGTGAATTTAGTTACAGCAAAACCTGCAGCCGAGCCAGAGATCGGTTCGGCCTGGCCCGGGCCCGAGGAAAACCTTCCGCAGGCCCCCCGCCATCTGCCGGCCGGGACACGCGGCTGGCCCCGGCCCCGGCCCCGCCCGGCCGCATGGCCTGGGCAGGGAACGGGAGGCCTGGAGCTCTGCCACCCTTCACAGCCAGGAAACAAAGAGAACCAAGAGAGCTCTGGGTTTACACTTTAAGGTAGGGTTCACAAGTTGATCCCACTTTTCAATGGCGTAAACTGCTGTCAATTCTCAGCAATGACCGATAATTGGTCAGGAGAAAAGACTCCGGGCAGTTCCCAGCAACTCCAACTCCCTTAAAGGTAAAGTTAACTCCATGACAATATGATTATATTGTTTTAATTAAAGGTTTCAAGCTAGGTGTTGTGGTTTTAAACCAGTAACTAAAAAAACTACTTATTTTTTGTTGTGAGATATGGATTAGAACAAGAGCAAAACAGGCTTAAGACTTAAAAGTAATAAAGACAGTTTATTAACAAACTACAAGAATAAGAATACCAGAATAAACTTTCAGAAAACCTCCTTATCTTCTACATCTTAACTATTTCTCTGTACACATGACAACATAGAGACAAATAACTTTAGGATTCTGGTGGTTAAAAACAGTCTTAATTCTTGCTACAGTCTTTCATCAGTCTTTGTAGAGAAACAGAAGTCTCTTTCTGTTAGCTTACGGAGTTTCTCACGAGAAAACTATTTTTCATCATAGTTTTCTATTTCTCTAATTCCAGCTGCCCGGAAATCTGTCATTAGATCTTCTCCTCTCATTTCACATCTCCGAGGTGTGTATGAGTCAC
This sequence comes from Cyanistes caeruleus, assembly GCF_971803275.1. Lineage (NCBI taxonomy): Eukaryota > Metazoa > Chordata > Aves > Passeriformes > Paridae > Cyanistes > Cyanistes caeruleus. The sequence goes on along the minus strand of NW_028255889.1, from coordinate 2,563,447 downwards.
AGAGTTTAGGAATCTTATTTTTAAAGATAAGTTATTCAAAGGCAGAAGTCTTCTTCATTTGTCTCTGTGAGCCTTCCTAGAAAACAGTTTTCTCTTTACCCCCCAAAGCTTCAAAATCTTCACTCAACTCAATTCCAGCAACTCACAGTATCACAAGTACTCTCTCTCTCTTCTGCTCAAAAGTTACACTTTGAATATCTCATTCCTCCTAATACTCTTATCATAAATTAAAAGAGTCTTTTTATACTATTATTGTCCATCTCCATAGCTTTAACAGAAAAATATTTCAGCTGTAAAGCATCTCCTTATTCTCTCTTTCTTATTTAAACTTAACTCTTTTCTTCACTGTTTTTAGTAGTTCTATGATGTCTCCTCTATGTTGATTGTCTCTCTCTCTCTGTCTTTCTGAGAAAAAGAGTAATCTGTATGTTTATCCAGGTAGTAAAAGAATTAAAAGCTTTAAGAAAACTGCAAGAGTTCATGGTGTTAAGTTCCAGTCTAGCAACAAAAACTGAAAACCAAGCTCGGCTGACCAGCGCTGCTTCTCTTCCCCCTCCCCACCTCCACCCCGCGGCCTTGTCGGCCTGGAGAGGGTGGGGGGAAGGCCAAGACAGAGCCTGCTACCTTGTCAGAAGCCGGAAACCAAAGAGGGCAAGAGAATTCTGTCTGTACTTCTTAAGGGGGTGTTTACAAGTTGAATTCACTTTTTAATGGTCAGATCTGCTGTCAATTCTTGGAAATGACCGATAATTGGTCAGGAAGAAAAACTCCCATCAGCCACCAGCAGCTTCAACTTCCTCTCCCTCCAAGCTGTCTTAAAGGTAAAGCTACCCCATGACACTAGGACAGCAGTGCTCCCCACAATTTTTCATCAGTTAGTTCTTTTTGAGGCTAAATTTGATTAATGAGAGGGGTTTCCCTCTCCATTGTTTCTTTGGTGAGTAAGCATTCTTTGAATTTTCAACCCATTCCTCTCTTCGGGCCACTGGCAAGAGATGGGTCTCATTCCTTTCTTCATCTAATTGTTTCTGCAAAATTTCAACTAGGTTTTGAAAGGAGATGTCATGGTTTTAAACCAGTAACTAAAAAATTACTTATTTCTTGCTGTGAGATATGGATTAGAGCAAGAGCAAAACAGGCTTAAAACTTAAAAAGGGATAAAGAAAGTTTATTAACAAAACTACAAGAATAAGAACACCAGAATAAACTTCCAGAAAACTCTTCTGTCTCTCACTACTTGACCATTTCTTTGTATACATGACAACATAGAGACAAAAAAAATTTTGAACTTTGGTGGTTAAAAACAGTCCCAATTCTTGCTACAGTCTTTTCATCAGTCTTTGTAGAGAAACAGAAGTCTCTTTCTGATAACCTATGGAGTTTCTCACAAGAAAACTATTTCTGTTACAGTTCTCTGTTGCTCTGATGCCAGCTGCCCGGAAATCTGTCATCAGTTCTTCTCCTCTCATTTCACATCGCTCTGAGGTGTGTATGGGCCATGAGTCTAGGGATGTCATTTTAAGGATGAGTCATTCAAAGGCAAAAGTCTTCTTCATCTGTCTCTGTGAGCTTTCCTAGAAAACAGTTTTCTCATTGCCCCCAAGGCTTCAAAATCTTCGCTTTACTCAGTTCCAGCAACCCACTGTATCACAATTACTCTCTCTTTTGCTCAAAAATCCACACTTTGAACACTCCAAGCTTCCCAATACTCTGTCATGAATTAAAGGAGTCTTTTTAAGCTACTATTGTCCATCTCCATAGCTTTAACAGAAAGGTATTTCAGCTTGTAAAGCATCTCCTTATTCTCTCTTCCCCATTTAAAACTTAACTCTTTTCCTCACTGTTTTTACTGGTTTTATGATGTCTTCTTCATGTTGATTGTCTCTCTCTTTCTCTGTCTTTCTGGGAAAAAGGAGTAATCTGTACGTTTTATTCAGGTAGTAAAAGAATTAAAAGCTTTAGAAAAGCTGCAAGAGTTCATGGTGTCAGGTTTCAGTCCAGCAGCAGAAACTGAAAACTAAACCAGGTTGGCCGGCTCTGCTTTCTTTTCCTCCGCGCCCCCCCCGCCCCCGTCCCCCCCCCTTCGTCCTCTGCGGCCTTGTCCGGCTTGGGGGGGGAGGGGGCAGGGGAGAAGGAGGAGGCCACGACAGAGCCTTGTTACCTTTTCAGAAGCCAGAAACAAAAGAGTGCACCAGAGTGCTCTGACTTTACATATTAGGGCGGTGTTCACAGTTTGAATTCACTTTTTAAGGGTCAAAACTGCTGTCGGTTCTTAAAAATGACTGATAATTGGTCAGGAGGAAAGTCTCCCATCAGCCACCAGCACCTTCAACTTCCTTAGCTCCTAAAATCAATATAAAGGTAAAGCCACCCCATGACATCAATTAAAGACAGGAATGGGAGCGTGGTGGGGAAAAAGGGTTTCTGGAAGTTCTATTCTGCATTCTTAACCTTGTAGTTTGGTTAATAAACTTACTCATTCCTTTAAGTTTTAAGCTTCTTTTGCCCTTCTCATCATCCACATCTCACAGCAAGAAATGAGTAAGTTTTACAGTGATTTTCTAACTAATGCTTTAAAATCACGACAGGCGTAACAGAGAGTGGAACACTGGGGCTGTGCCTGCTGTGGTGTCACAGAGAGGAGAACACTGGGGCTGTCCCTGCTGTCGTGTCACAGAGAGGGGAACACTGGGGCTGTCACTTGTGCTAGTGTGTGTTAGATTGACATTTATGAAAAAAAGAGAAGCAGCTAAGGAAGTTAAGGTTGCTGGAAACTGATTGGAGATTTTTGTCCTGGCCAATACCTGGCCATTTCTGGAATTGACAGTAGTTTTGCCCATTGAAAAGTGACATGAAGCTGTGAACACCACCCTTTCAATTTTAAGCCTGGGAATTTCTCTTTCTCTTTGCTTTCTGGCTTTTGAAGAGGTAACAGGGCTCTGGTTCAGCCTCCGCCGCTCCACATCAGACAAGGCCGCGGCGGGGAGCGGGGCTGGCTGGAGTTCTGCGGTTCCTGGTGCTGGATGGCGACTGTGAAGTGACAGGAGCCCCTTCCCAGAGGGGCTGAAGCCCTTGCAGGGCTCGCTGCGCCTTGTGTAGCGGGGCTGCCGGGTCAGGCCACTTCCGGGCTCGAGTGCAGTTTCTGACGCTGCTGGCTTTCAGCAGAGACTGCCGAGGAAGGGGAGGGAAAGCTCTTGAGCTGCGGCGTGTTGAGACAGTGGCCACACTCCTCCAGAGCAGCTACCAAAAATCTTCCATGGCAAACGGCTCCAGCCGCTGCCTCGGCAGAGATCAAGGCCTGGGCAAGAGTTTAACCCTTTCACTAGGCAGATGAGACTTGCAGATTAATCCTTTTTCCAGAGAGAGGGGAAGAGAGAGGGATCACCATGGAAAGAGACAGCATCAAGGATCAAAGGCAGCAAGGGAAGGAATTAACCCTCAGATGGAAAGACAATGAGGAGATGCCAGAATAAGCTGAAGTTTTCTTTTGTTCTTTTGTTTGTATGGAGAGGGACAATAATGTCCTGAAAAAACTCCTTTCATTCCTGAAAGAGTATTTTGGGGGGAATGGAGTATTTCAAAGTGTAGATCTGAGCAAAAGTAATTCATTGATAAAGCTGAGTCAAGGGTGAAGTGGTTGTAATCCTAGGAGATGCTGGAAGAGAAAAGGAGAAGTGAGAGTTGTTGAAGATTTGTGGCTCTTAAGAGACAAAGCAAAAATTTCTGTTTCCAGAGATGGCCACAGAGACAAATGAAGAGAACTTTTGCCTTGGAAGATCTCATCCTTCAAAGGACACCCCTTGAATCATGGCCCAAGAACACAACTCAGAGTGGTGTGAAATGGGAGGAAAGGACTGATGGCAGAGTTTCCTGGGCCACTGGCGTCAGAGCAATAGGAAGCCACGAGAAAATGGTTTTCTTATGAAAAACTCCATAGATTGACAAAAAAGAACTTCTTTTTCTCGACAAAGACTGCTGAAAAGACTATAGCAAAGTTTGGACTGTTTTAACCACCAGGGTTTGTTTTTTTTCCTCTATGTTGTCAATTAAAGACAGGAATGGCAGCGTGGTGGGGAAAAAGGGTTTCTGGAAGTTTTATTCTGCTTTCTTAACCTTGTAGTTTGGTTAATAAACTTACTCATTCCTTTAGGTTTTAAGCTTCTTTTGCCCTTCTCATCATCCACATCTCACAGCAAGAAATGAGTAAGTTTTACAGTGATTTTCTAACTAATGCTTTAAAACCACGACAGGCGTAACAGAGAGTGGAACACTGGGGCTGTGCCTGCTGTGCTGTCACAGAGAGGAGAACACTGGGGCTGTCCCTGCTGTGGTGTCACAGAGAGGAGAACACTGGGGCTGTCCCTGCTGTTGTGTCACAGAGAGGAGAACACTGGGGCTGTCCCTGCTGTGCTGTCACAGAGAGGTGGAAACTGGGACATTCACAGCGGTTGTGTCACAGTGTCATGGGGTGGTTTTACCTTTATGGTAGTTTTGAGAGCTAAGGAAGTTGAAGGTGCTGGTGGCTGATGGCAGTCTTTCCTCCAGACCAATTATCAGTCATTTCTAATAATTGACAGCAGTTTTGACCATTAAAACGTAGAGTCACCATGTGAACACCTCCTTAAGATGTAGAGTCAGAGCACTCTTGTCCTCTTTTGTTTCTGGCTTCTGAAAAGGTAACAAGGCTCTGTCTTGGCCTCCTCCTCTCCCCCCCCGCCCTCCAGGCCGGACAAGGCCACAGAGGACGAAGGCGGGGGCGGAGGAAAAGAAAGCAGAGCCGGCCAACCTGGTTTAGTTTTCAGTTTCTGCTGCTGGACTGAAACCTGACACCATGAACTCTTGCAGCTTTTCTAAAGCTTTTAATTCTTTTACTACCTGAATAAAACGTACAGATTACTCCTTTTTCCCAGAAAGACAGAGAAAGAGAGAGACAATCAACATGAAGAAGACATCATAAAACCACTAAAAACAGTGAGGAAAAGAGTTAAGTTTTAAATGGGGAAGAGAGAATAAGGAGATGCTTTACAAGCTGAAATACCTTTCTGTTAAAGCTATGGAGATGGACAATAGTAGCTTAAAAAGACTCCTTTAATTCATGACTGAGTACTGGATCCCACACTGAGCCTGTACACAGTCAAGTTGCCGGATCTCGTGGCCAGGTTAAATCTTGTGAAACTTGGAATCAAGATTGTTGGCTGAATTTAACAGCTGTACAATTGTCCTCCAAAGTTGTTTGTGGCAAAAACAATACCAAATACTGGGGAGAGCTTAATGTTCATGTTGTAATACCTACCACACAGCCACCAATTAGATTGACTCCAAAAATTTCTGAAACTGGACCCTATGTAATCAGGAAAACTGGCCAACAACAAATGCTATTTAATCCAGCATGGTCTATCAAACTGTGATGGATTGGCATTTAAGAAAACAAAGAGAAACACCTAAGGAAGTTCAAACCGCTGGAGCCTGATGGGAGTTTGTCTCCTAGCCAACAGCTGGTCATTTCTAAGAATTGACAGCAGTTCTTAACCATTGAAAAGTGAGACACCACCTTAAGACCTAAGCCTGGGAATTTCTTGGTCTCTTTGTTTTCTGGCTGTGAAAGGTAACTGAGCTTTAGCTGGCTTCCCGTCCCCGGCCCAGCCCATGCGGCCCGGGCAGGGGCTGGGCTGGGCCTGCCGCGGCTCCCGGCCGGGAGATGGGGCCTGCGGGGCTTGCCCCGGGCTCTGGCCGAGCCAGGCCGGTCCCTGGCTTGGCTGCAGTTTTTGCTGTGACTGAATTCACCAGAGACTGCCAAGTAAGGAAAGAAAAGAAGCTCTTGACCTGCGGCGGGCTGAGACAGTGACCACACTCTCCAGAGCAGCCATGAACAATCTTCCATCGCAGACAACTCCAGCTGCTGCTCCGGCAGAGATCACAGAACCATCTACAAAGCCTGGGCAAGATTTTAACTCTTTCATCACCCAGATGAGACTTTCAGATTAATCCTTTTTTTCCAGAAAAAGAAAAATATAGTAATCAACATGTAAAGAGACTTTATAAACTATCAGAGACAGTAAAGAAAAGAGTTAAGCTTCAGAAGAGGTAGAGAATAAGGAGATGCTTTAATTAAGCTGAAATACTTTTCTGTTAAAGTTATGGAGATGGACAATAGTGTCCTGAAAAAACTCCTTTAATTCATGACAGAGTATATAGGGAGGAATGGAGTGTTCAAAGTGTAGATTTTGAGCAAAAGGTGGAGGAATTGTGATACAGTGAAGTGCTGGAACAGAGTGGGGAGAAGTAATAGTTGAAGATTTGAAGCCTTGAGAGGCAAAGAGAAAATTTCTTTTTTCCAGGGAAGCTCACAAAGACAAATGAAGAGAACTTTTGCCTTTGAATAACTCATCCTTAAAAATGACATCCCTAGACTCATGGCCCATTACACACCTCAGAGTGATGTGAAATGGGAGGAGAAAATATGATGACAGATTTCTGGGCATCAGAAAAATAGAAAGCTATAACAAAAATAGTTTTCTTGTGATAAACTCCATAGATTAGCAGAAGAAGACTTCTGTTTCTCTACAAAGCCTGATGAAAAGACTCTATCAGGGATTGGGACTGTTTTAAACACCTGAGTTCCAAATTTTTTTGTCTCTATGTTGTCATTTGAATGAGGGAATGGTTAAGTAGTGGGGGATAAAAAGGTTTTTCTGGAGGTTTATTCTGGTGTTCTTAATCTTGTAGTTTTGTTAATGAACTTACTTTATTCCTTTTAAGTTTTAAGCCTGTTTTGCTCTTGTTCTAATCCACATCTCATAGCAAGAAATAAGTAAATTTTCTAGTAATTTTTTAGTTACTGCTTTAAAACCATGACACTTTTGTAGTCTAAAAAAATTGCTCCTTTGAAAAAGAAGCCAAATTTTAAATTATAATTTACTTTTTTTCTCTCCTTTTTTAAACTACTCAGGGCTTCATATAATTCTATTTTATAGCAAAAAGAACATTTGCCAAAAAAGCTTTAAAACAAATAGCCAAGCACTGATACATGGTAAAATGCTGATCTTTTTATCTTTTTTTTTACCATTTCTTATCAGTGTTTTTTCTTCTTCTTTTCACTGCAATAGCATCACAAGTAAGGAGAAAGAAAAAAGGCCACAGTCCATCATCATTTTCATCATTTTACAGAAATTTCTAAAAAATTTTGGGAATGAGGATGGGCAAAATCAGAACTACAAGAACAGGAGGCAACTGCAAGTCCCATCAGAAAGAAACCGGGATTTTCCTGGAAAAAACCAAAATGCAATAACATTGATAAACACAAAAGAAATTCCCAAATAAAATGAAAAATTTGGGCCCTCCCAGGCCTTGGTAACCTGTTGTGTTGGAATTTCTCCTATTCCACCTCCAAGTTATTCTTTTCTCTCGCACTGTATTAGGAACGGCGAGGAGTACGACACTGACTCCCTTGGCTGCGTTGTCCAAGAGAGCAAAGTTTATTATTCTTAATCTTCTTTTATACACATGTTCGAGAAGATCTGACAGGTAAAACTCTCATTGCTCATTAAAGGTACACATCACCTTCATTGCTTAAGTGGAACACCAGCCCTTGACTAAACAACACCTGCCAAAGGTGTCCTTTAACAAGAACTGTTGGGATTCCTTCTTATGCTTTCCCAGGCCAGAGTGAGAAGCCTGTGTGACTCAGTTTCACACAGGCTCTGTGCTCCCTGCCTGCTTTCAGCATCCATACGCATCCAGTGCATTTGGTTGGAATGTTATCCTTTCTTTCCCTTCTTAAAAATGCTTTGTTTCCCAGTTCCTTTGTGCTTGTTTCTACTGCGATTTCCCCATTCCCTGCACTATCCGGTATTTTTCTGGATCTGGATTCTCTCCTGCCTCACTCCCCGCTGTCTCAGACACCTGAAATCCCGCCCCCAAAAAAATCCCCAAAACTCTCAGAAGACTGAATCAGCACAACTTGTATCAGCACCATCACCAGAGTGTTCCTCGACAAACAGGCAGATTATTTGGGATGAGAACCCATCATCCAGCAGATCCATGAATTCCTTCAATGTGGAGCTGGAAAAAGCTGCTAAAATCAGGATTTTGCCATTCTGGGAGTGTTTTGGAGCCCAGGTTTATTCCCATGGGGAATAAAATCCTTCCTGGTTTGAACCAATCCATTTGGAAGGCTGCACATGGCTCACCTGGGCTGGGAAAAAGCAGAAAAATCCTGGATCACACACCTGAGGGAGGGGTCTGTTAATCCTGGCTCATCCCACAAACTTCCATTCCTCAATCAGGGAAGGATGGATTAGGGAAATCCCCCGTCCAGGAGCACCTATGGCACCTCCCAAAAAAACATTTCCTTCTTTTTCCAATTCCAGGAACCAAATTCCTGGATTATTTCCCATCAGGAAATGGGGTTAATTAAAGATCAGGTTTTTTCCCAGCATTCTGGTCTCAAGCACTCCAGCGATTCTGCTGATCTCTATCCCAGGTGTGATTCAGAGGGTTGGGATCTCCTGGAAAAGGGGATTGATGGTTTCTTCCTTGGAAACCCCAGGGCTCTGGTCCTGGCACATCCTGCCATTCTCACCCCCCTCAGATAAACCTGCTCCAGTTAGGAGCCCCAGGGAAGCACCAGAGCAGCCGGCTGTCAGGAACAAGGCAAATCAAGCCTGGGGGCTGCTCATGGAGCTGGATCAAGATGCACCTGGGAGCCCTCAGCAATCCAGCCAGCACCACATGGGCAGGAGGACACAGATGGTGCTGTCAGGCTGGGACAGGACTTGTGCCTTCAGCACAACCACCAAAGGCCAAGGGGCTTCTGGCCATTTTCCCTGCACCACTGCACACCTGGGCAGGTTGCTGAGCACAAAGACCCTTTTCCCCCTCTTCCCCTATGCCCTGCAGACCCTGGGCAGCAAAAGAACAGTCTTGCAGTCTGTTTATTAGAACACATCTTTTATTTATACACTACAGAAAAATGATAAAAGAACAGTCTTGAAATAAATGGAGAATGCCTTGCAGATCAGGTCCCTGTGGAGCTCCAGCAGCACAGCCAGGCACAGCCCCACGGACGAGGCCGTGTTCTTTTCCCAGCTGTGCATCTCTTTAAATACCTTCATGCAGTCTTTGGTTATTTCACTAATGGTGTGGGTGGGATTCTTATTTTTCTTTTTGAGAATTTCTTGGAAGGCTTCCTGATACAAAATGAAGGTGCCATCACTGATCTTTGATGGGATAATATCTTCCTAGTGTTTTTTCAACTGCTTTATTTTGGTTTCTTTACGCTTTGATGGCTTTTGAATTTTTTCCTGTGGCTGCTCTTCTGTTTTTCTGTTAGTTTGTAATCCAATTGAGGCTTGTTGTTTTAACATCAGATAGCATCTCTTGTCACTGATTTGTTTTGCAGTTTTGGATGGGATGTGTTCAGCAATCAGTTTATTAATGTTTTTATTACCCTCATATTGTTTTATTAGTTGGATTAGCAGATTTTCCTCCTCTTCACTCCAGCATTTCTTGTGGGCTCCTCTTGCTGATGTTTCTTTTGGTCTCATGGCTTCTAGCTTCTCCTGGTTTCTGACTGCTGGATGTGCAATTCTTTTATGTTGTCCCAGTCCAATTTTAGTTTGAAAACTCATCTGGCATACATTGCAGGGCCATTTTCCTGGGGATGGTTTTTTTATTTTACCTTTGCATTTTGGATAGTGGCAGGCAATGCTGTGAAAATTTGTATTTTCCAAATCACATCTGGTGCATTTAAATTTGCATTCTCTAATTCCATGTGCTCTGAGTAAATGTTCAATTAATCCAGGCATTTTATTCGTTTTAATACCGCAGCACGGGCAGGGTGGATTCTCATCTGGAACTGATATGACAGGGCAGTCTTCTGATTCCCCATTGTTTGGTGGTTGAATAGTGGTTTCCTCTGGCTCTGATAAAACTGCTGCTTCTTCCTGGGTGGGTGGGGGTGTGGCAGTCTTTTCCTGGCTCTTATCAATCCCGTTATCATCTAGAGATAAGCAAGTCATTGTATCATCACAGTACACATCAGGGTATCCCTCCAGCCCCTCCCGCCCCACACAATGGGCATTACATTCTTCGGCACAATGCATCGAGTTGTAGAACTCCAGTTTTAAACATTTCCAAACCTCCCTTCCCAATTCTGAGGGTTTAAAATTTGGGTTTTGTGGCGATTTTATATACCAGTCTTTAAAATTAGTTTGAGTCGCCGTGGACACACGGAGTAGCTTTAAAGCCTTTACCGTGGTGCCGTTTCAAAGTAAAACTAAGTCCAGTTGAGGGAATATTGACTAACAGCACCCCCTCAAGCGCTGTCAGCTTTGCCCAACTTGACCTCGGGCTCGGTTTCAGGCAGGGAGCTTTTAAGGAGCTTCTGCCGATAACTTTTCGACGCAAAATCGTGAAACTGCACTTTGGGTGGCGAGTCCAAAGGCAGGGAGGCAGTGAAAAACACAACCTCACTCACACTGGGGCAGAAATGAGCTAGTTACCCTTGCGGGTATCCAGCGGGACCACGAGGAGGTCTGATTTCAGCGGCTAAGCCCAGTTAGGAATGCAAACTTACCTCTGTTAAGAGTCATAGTGACTCGACTCGAGTCGCCGGCAGAGGCGGCGAGCGGGCGGCCGCTTGCACAGGCCGGCAACGGGGCGTCCCCACCCCGCGGGGAGCAGACACGGCACCAGCCAGCAAGCGGCACCTCGGGGCGGACAGCGGGGAAAAGGAAGCAGGCGGAAGCGGGCAGTGGGAAGCCGCCGGCCCCCGGCGTGACTCGACTCGAATCCCCGGCAGAGGCGGCGAGCGGGCGGCCGCTTGCACAGGCCGGCTCTTCGGCGCTCCGCGCAGGTCTTTGGCCCCGGGCCCGCCTCCGGGGGCTCGCCGGGCGGCCCCGCCCTCTGACGTCACCCTGCCTTGGCACCGCCTTCCGGGCTTTCCCC